>NW_007001079.1:158094-212890 GCF_000164805.1 Carlito syrichta
CCCTTTACAATGAAAATTACAAAACACTGCTCAAAGAAACCAAAGATGGCACCATCAAATGGAAAAATATTCCATGCTCATGGACTAGAAGAATCAATATTGTTAAAGTGTCCATTACCCAAGGCAATCTACAGATTTAATACAATACCCATTAAATTACCAGCAGCATTCGTCTCAGACCTGGAAACAATACAGAAATTCATATTGAAATATGAACAACCACGAATAGTCAAAACAATCCTCAATTAAAAAAACAAAGCAGGAGGTATCATACTCCCAGACTTTAAACTTTATTATAAAGCTATAGTAATCAAAACAGCCTGGTACTGGTACAAGAACAGGCGTATAGACCAATGGAACAGGATAGAGATTCCAGAAGCAAAACCTCAATTTCTCAACCAACTCATCTTCAACAAAGCCTCCACCACCAACCACTGGGGAGAGGAGAACCTACTCAGCAAATGGTGCTGGGAAAACTGGCTGACCACATGCAAAAGATTAAAACAAACCCCCCTACCTATCCCCATACACAAAAGTCAACTCTAAATCGACCAAAAACCTAAATGTAAAACATCTAAGAACCTTAGAAAATGCAGAAGACACCCTTACAAAAATTGGAACTGCAACCAATACCTGATCAAAACCCCAAGTGCCCATCCATAAGAGATAAGATAGACAAGTGGGACCTCACCAAACTGACAAGCTTCTGCAAAGCCAAAGAAACCATCAAGCGAGCAGGGAGACAGCCCACCGACTGGGAAAAAAATATTTGCCAACTGTCTATCTGACAAAGGTCTAACATCTAAGAACTACAAGGAACTCAAATGTGCTGAAAAGAAAAAAAACAAACAGCCCCATTACAAAGTGGGCAAAAGATGAACAGGCACTTCTCAAAAGAAGACATACAAGCAGCCAACAGACACATGAAAAAATGCTTAGCCTCACTAGTCATCAAAGAAATGCAAATTAAAACCACACTGAGATACCACCTAATTCCAGTCAGGATATCCGTCATCAATAACTCAAAAAATAACAGACGTTGGAGAGGATGAGGGGAAAAGGGAACACTCCTACACTGTTGGTGGGAGTGTAAACTAGTACAACCTCTGCAGCTTGGTGATTCCTAAAAGGTCTAAAAATCGACCTTCCATATGACCACACAATCCTCCTACTGGGAATATACCAGGAGGAACTCAAATTACTCTGTAAAAAAGATACCTGCACACATATGTTTATTGCAGCATTGTTCACAATAGCAAGAACATGGAACCAACCACGCTGCCCATCAAAAGAGGACTGGGTAAAAAAAAATGTGGTACATACACACAATGGAATATTATGCAGCCATAAAGAAGGACAAAATTATGAACTTCACAGCAACTTGGATGAACTTAGAGTCTATAATACTGAGTGATCTATCACAGAAACAAAGAACTGAATATGACATGTTCTCATTCATAAGTGGACCTTCAACGATTATCCTAATACTATAAGAAAAGGATTGTCAGTAGTGGGAAATTGCCAGGGATGGGGCAGGATTGGCAGTAGCGGGATTCTGTCAGGACGGGGGGCATCTCATCAACAAGGGTAACTGCATAATGAACATTTGTATTCTTAACCCTGAATTGTACCCCACATGTTTAAAATAAAATTTTTTTTTTTAAAAAAAGAACCTTCAGAGAGCTCCTATATCCTTTCCACCATTAGAAAATGCAGCCAGAAGACGGCCATCTATGAACCAGGAAGGGGGCCTCACTAGATATCAATTCTGCCAGCACTTTGTTCTTAAGACTTCCCAGTCTCCAGAACTATGAGAAATAAATTTGTTGTTTAAAAGTCACCCAGTCTATGGTATTTTGTTATAGCAGCCCCAATGGACTGAGACATTGTTTGAAAGAGGATATTATATGTACAAAGGGTTATCCAAAAAAAAAAAAGTAATTATCTTTTAGAGGACAAGACCCTTGTAGTATAGGCTTTCTGCACTAGGTAAGTGTTCTAGGAACCCATCAGCATCAGTGTACCAGACAGCATGGTTGTGTGAGAGGCTGAGTTTGGCTTCAGTGAATTTTTTTCTTGGAGATTCCTTCAAGAGTTTGCCCATTTCATCATGATGGTTTACAAGCACACTTGCCCACACCACACCAATGGGTGCATGCCCCCCCCATCTCACCTCACCTATTCACCCGATCTCATCCCAAGTACCTTTTTTTTGTCTTTCCCCAGATGAAAAAAGCCCTCAAAGGGAAATGTTTTGCCCATGTGGAAGAGGTGGAACAAAAATAGCAGAAGCACTAAAAAAGCATCAAAATTGGTGATTCAAAAACTGTTTTGAGCAGTGTTGGAAAAAGCATCTTGGTAGGTGTACTGCATCAAACAGAGAGTACTTGGAAGGTGACTGAAGTTTCAACATGTAAGAAAAAATACAAAATTTTTTACAAGTAAATTCTGGGTGTTTGGGGTCCCCCTCATATACCACACTGACAAATCCATTTCCTCATGGACAAGTTTACATCCCCATTTCAGACCGCTCTCATCCTAACCACCTCCCAACAGCTACACTTGACTCTCCAAAAGACATTGAAAACCTCCATGTTTCCAAAGACAAACTCTTGATCCTCACCACTCCCAACCCTACTCCGTCTCAGCTGACGAACACGCCACCCAACTGCCAGAAGCCTTGAAAGGATCCTTGACTTCTCCTTTTTCCTTATAGCCCCATCAGAACCACGAGAAAACACAGCTGGCTCGATATCCAAAATACCTCCAGGGTTCCACCTGCTGCCACCTGCTGCAAGCCACACCAGATCCCGTCTGCAGCACAGTAGGCACTGGTCCAAGGAGCTGGTCTCTCCATTCACCCCCACACTTGGCACTGTCTGTGCTCAACACCGCAGCCAGATAGGTTTTCCAAAACGGAAATCGGAGCGAGTGACCTCTCAGCTCAAAGCCTTGCAATGACCCCTGACTGGCTAACAGCAAAGAGCCCCTTCCTTCTGACAGCCCTCAAGGCCTGTTCCCTCTGCCCCAGCCCACATCCCCAGCACTCTGGCCTCCCTTCACTGCTCCCCTACATTTCCTGTTTTTTGAACTCTCCAGGAATGCTCCCACCTAATTGTTCAAACTAGCTGTTCCCTCAGCCTGGGAGCCCCTGCATCAACTCTCTTGCCCGCTTCAAGTCTCCTTAACCACCACTGTCTAAATAAGATCCACTCTGATAACCACATTTAAAGTCATAATCTGAGCCGGGCTCGGTGGCTCAGCCTGTAATCCCGCGCCTTTGGGAGGCTGAGGTGAGTGGATCGCCTGAGCCCGCAGGTTCAAGACCCGCCTGGGCAGCGAGACCTCATCTCTACAATAAATCAAAATGAGCTGGGCGTGGTAGCACGCGCCTGTAGTTCCAGTTGCTCGGAAGGCTGAGGCGGAAGGATCGCCGGAGCCCAGCAGGTCGAGGCTGCGGTGGCCGGGAGCGGCCACTGCACTCCAGTCTGGGCGACCGAGTGAGACGCAAACTCAAAAAAATAAAATAAAATAAAGTCATAATCTGCTCCCTTCTTCAACCCCCTTATCCTATTCAGCTCTCATTCTCCCCCCACAGTACTTATGACCTGCCAACATGAAAAGCAACTCAATCAATCTGCTTGGTTTCAACCAGGTCTCCCCCACCAGACTCTAGTCCCACATGGGCAGATTGTTTATTCCACAATGTATCTCAGGCACCTAGAATAACGCCTGGAACACAGTAGGTGCTCAATAAACATTTGAACCTTCCCCCAGACAAAACATGAAGAAGCAGCTGGGCTAGCACAGGGTTTACCCAACCATGTGTGCCAGAACTGAGACACTTATGTGAGAAAAAGGCATGAGTCACAAGCTGTAAGCAGCAACCCTTATTTGTGAGGTTCCAGAAGGCCCTTCTGCACCGAAACTTCTCCCCTGACAGTCTGCCAGAGTCCCTGAAATTCCCAGCATTAGCATCAGACCTTTGGAAGAAGGCCTCTAGGGAGAAGGAAATGTGGTGAAGCCTTCACAGCCATTATCATCCAGGCACAAATTAGTCTGCTTGAATATCTGTGGCACAACAGTAAACACGCAGAGTGGGCCTGCCAATTTTTTTCTACAGCAAAAGAAGATTCTATGAATCCACCACAGGCACTGTGCTCACAATCTCGGCACAAGATTAAGACAAGTTTCCCTCCCTCACCTCAGGGACGTCGGGGAGAGAAGTACACACACAGAAGAGTGCAGCACCATAAAGGCAAAAACCTGACCTGACCAGGCCCAGTCACAGCTGGGAAGGTCACAGAGCTTCTCAGAGAGGACACATGGCTGACAAACCTGCAGAATTTGCCAGGCGAAGAAAGGAAGAAGAGGGTACAGCATCTGCAGAGCCACAAGAGTGCTTAACGGCAGGTGCACGTCTAAACGAAGGTCAGGGAGGGCTGGAGCCTTGTCACTACAGAGGACACCTGCTTCCAAGCAGCCGATGGAATGCAAGGGGCATGCCGGCCAGATCTCACAAGTCCAAGCCACAGACAGGCACCTTCTAGGGACGATGGGTCACTGGGTTCCCTCCAGGCCGTTCCACAAACCACAAAAGTGGGAGCCCCTTATCAGTTCACGTGAGAAATGATATGGAGACAAAGTTATACATCTGCAGTGGAGGTGGGATTATGGCCATAAAAAGACTAGGAATCCCTTGTGGAACTTCTCTATTGTGATATAGACTAATAAAGACGTGCGTGCATGTGTATGTGTGTGTGTGTGTGTGTATGCGCGCGTGTGTGAACGCACAGGTGGCAGGTGGTGACATAAGCATATTTGTGACCCTCCAGATGCTTCTCCAGTCTACACAGTGCCACTACCCTCGCCACTACCTCTACTCTAAGCAAACCCTCAACTCCATGTAGATGTAGACAAATCTACTCCCTCTCCCATCCCTTGCTTCCTTGGGCATTCTCCCTGGCTGTATGCCCTGTCTCCCAACTTTCCACCAAAATCCTGGCCATCTTTAGGCATCATCTCAACCCCAGTCTACCACGAAGCCTTCGCACATGACTGCAGCCTGCAGCAATCTCTTTGGCCTCTAAATTCCTATAACAGTCACTGTGGAGAGGCCACGAGGCACTCATTTGATACCATTTTGCCTTATTCACTCATCTTTTATGAATACACTTTACAGAAGATTGAGATCATAAGTGCAGGAATGATCTCTTTCTCTCCCTCCCCGACCTTGGCTTAGAAAGAATACTTAATATTAAGTGGCTGTCTGGCTAAAAAGTGAAAAACAGAAAGATGAAAAGTGCACTTTGTATAATTTTTTTTAAGACCTTCCCGGGTTATGGGGTAATAACTCCTCTCCTAACGATGAGTTTGCTTGCTTTTGCTTTTGTATAAATAAAGGTTTGTGTGGTGTTTATAAAACTGTCTGCCATCCATTTGGCACTATCTAATTCTGCCTTACACTATTAATTAGCCTCGGATGTGTATGCATACTTTAAACAAGAGTGAAAATATTTTATGTATGAGAAGGGGCTCTTTCTCTCACAAGAGCAAGAGCATGAGTGTGTGTTTACTTCTGACCACCTCTAGAACCTAGTCACTGGTTCAGCAAATATTATCTAATCGACTGATTCACTTAAAGGATGAAAAACAGAAATAAATACAGATGTAGAGTGTTTCCTGTATAACAATAATCTTAAAATCTTCCACTGTTCTAAAGAGTTTGCTCCCCTTACTAGTGGTGACACTGTGTATTGTTGTGTCTGCACAAAAATTTTTCTTAAGTTTCTTGCGAGGGTTTTGTTTTGGTTTTTAACTTATAAAAAGTAGCAGGTAAATCCTTTATCGGCACCCAAGGGATGAGTCTAAGAGAACAAAACAGCCACAAAGCTAAGCTGAAGGGTTTATTCACTGAGACAGGGACCTCTAAGACATCCCTCCTCTGCCAATAAGCTAAAAAGGAGAGCTGCACTTCAGGCAGACAGCAGAGCCATTAGGAGATGGGAGGTGGGCCAGACGGAGAGGGAAGCTTCTGGACCTTGAAAGGAAGCACTGTCATGCAGCTCCGGAGCTGGTGGCCCTTAGCAGACGCGTATGTCAGCTTAGGAAGTGAAGTGGCAAAGACAAGCCATCCTAACCACCACGTGGTGACAAACCAAGCAGGACAGATAGGATAGGACTAGGACAAGGACAGACTTTGGGGACAGGACAGATGGGAGGAAACAGACCCAGAAGAAAGGGCGGCACGATGCCACATGAGTATCTCAGGACCAAGATAACTTCAGAGGGACCCTCAGGGTTCCATACAAAAAGATGAGAATCAGTGTTTGCCTCTGGAAAGCCCCAAGAACCCCGAGCACACAGAGCCTTTCTTGCCTTGGCTTCTGTTCACTTGGCAACCGCCTCCTTTAAATTCCAGATCAGGAACGCCTTGAAGGCCCAGACACATGCAGGAGGGACTCACTAATAATGGGTGAATGAAGGGAAAGAAACACATGCTCTTTAACTTCTATTATTGTCTATTTCCTTCTCTGCTTTTCCGTTTTCAGTTTCTCATGTCATGCCACCTTCCTACCCCTTATTCTTTAGGAAGCCTTCCTTAAAAACTCCAAGCTTATCCCAAGGGGAACCTAAGAAAAATGGAAACTAACCCATTTCTAACCTAAGGAGCAAGGCCAAGGGGAAGGGCCCAAGACGGGAGGTGGAGAGGGAACAGTTACCTTAACCCTGGGACCAAAAAAGACACCAACAGTATCAGGGAGCTTCAGAGCATGGACACCAGGTCTGCTCTAACTGCTCTCAGCTCTGCTCTCAGAGCTCCCAGCTCTGCTTCTAACTGCTGCTCAGCCTTGGGAAATTACAAAAATTCCTCTCTGCCTCGGTTTCCATATGTGTAAAATGGAGAAAAACAGAGCACCCGCTTCAAAATAATTGGGGAAAGATTAAAATGAGTAGAATAGTGCCTGGCATTCAATATTGTCCTCGTCCTTCCTTTGTTTTCTCTCCAAATAAACACATAAATTTTTGCTACAAAATGTAATTTTTTTCTACAGCAAAAGAAGATTCTATGAATCCACCACAGGGCATGTGGTACTAAAGAATTTCCTAGCAGAGCATGGCATTTTGGGTTTAGAATTTGTCCTCATACAGTTATGCAAGATGAACCTCCTTGGATTTAACTTGCAACCGATGGCAAAGAGCTGGAAAGGAAGCCATCGAGGCTGGCTTGCTGTCCCATCAACTTCTGCTAACCAGCTGGGCTGAATTAACCGAAATATTATACTTATAGGATAAGAAATTTCCAGGGGTTTTTCCCTTAAAGATTGCATTTATATTGATAATCAATTTCTTGGGTTTTTTGTTGTTGTTTTTTTTTTAGTGTTTACACTATCTTCTTTCTCATTGTTAAAAGATTGTTATTGGCCAGGCTCAGTGGCTCAGTCTGTAATCCCAGCACTTTGGGAGGCCAAGGCGAGTGGATTGCCTGAGCCCACCGGTTCAAGACCACCCCAGGCAATTTGGTGAGACCTCGTCTCCGCAATAAAATTAAAAAACAGCCGGGTGTGGTAGCACAGGTTGTAGTTCTGGGCTACTTGAAAGGATAAGGCGGAAGGATCGCTGGAGCCCAGAAGGTCGACGCTGGGGTGGCTGTGAGCGTGCTACTATACTCCAGCCTGGGAGAATGAGTGAGACTGTAACTCAAAAAAAATAAAATAAAATAAAAGATTGTTATTAAGCCCATTAATTTATCAGAGGTATTGTAGCTCAGTGCCCACACAGCTAAGGAGCACAATGGTTGTCAAAGCCCTTCTCATTGTACATAATGGGGGACATCTCGGCCAGAACATGTGGTATAACATACACAATGGAATAGTTAAGCCTTAAAAAAGAAGGAAGTTCTGTCATTTCTGACAGTTTGGATGAACCTGGAGGACAGTGTGCTCAGTGAAACAAGCCAGACACAGAAAGACAAATGCTATATGATCTCACACAAAAAGATGGCTGAGATATGCCACAGAGAAAGACTATCTCAGGTCCTAGCTAAACATTGTGCAGGGTGTGCTCTAAGTCACATGGACTTCTCTTTGAGTCAAGATTGAATCATTTGATCTGCAGGATTTATTCATCCTGCACAACTGAAGCTTTCTACCTTTGACCAACACTTTCCTATTTCTCCCTCCCCAAGTCTCTGACAAACATCATTCTCTCTGCTTTTCTGAGTTCTAATTTCTAGATCCTACAGGTAAGTGAGATCATAATTATTTATCTTTCTTTCTGTATCTGGCTTATATCACTCAACCTAATGTCCTCCAGGTTCACCCAAATGTTCTGCTTTTTTAAGGCTGAATAGTATTCCACTGTGTGTGTATATATATCACTTTCTTTTAATCTGTTCACCTATCCTTAGATACTTAGGTTGTTTCCATATCTTGGCTATTGTGAATAATATACATGATGTTAAAAATACTTGATCACACATTTGAAATTTGCTAAGAGAGTAGACATTATGTGTTCTTACCCCACACACACACCAATGGTAACTATGTGAGGGAACGAATATGTTCATTGGCTTGATGGTGGTAATCATTTTACAATTATATCAAAGGGTACACTTTAAATATATACAACATGTATTTGTCAATTACACCTTGATAAGCTGGAGAAGAAATTAAAATCAAACAACTAACCAAGACTGACTACTGGCCCTTCTTCTGTGTCCAGAAATTTTATGGCACAAGTAAATTTCCAAATTTTCTCCATTTTCAAGGTCTCAAATGTCATTTTCATACATGAAAAACTGCGTTTGTGTCATTCCTATGGGAAATGAATAGGGAGTAAAAGACTTCAACAGAGTTAATCTTGATATTTGTTTTCAAGCATAAAAATTTTAAAGTATACTTTTTTTAACTTTTAATGTTTTTATTTTGAAGATGTGGGGTACAATTCAGGGTTAGGTATGCAAATGATCATTATGCAGCTACCCTTGTTGATGAGGCCACCCCAGGCAGATTCCCACTACTGTCAATCCTGCTTCCGCGCTCCCCTCCTGGCAGTTTCCTGCTACTGCCAGTCCTTTTCTTACAGTATTATGATAATTGTTCAAGGTCCACTTATGAGTGAAATCATGTGATACTCAGTTCCTTGCTTCTGTAAAAGAACACTCAACATCATAGACTCTAAAGTACATATTTTAATAAAGGAAATGGTAGCCGGGCTCGGTGGCTCAGCCTGTAATCCCAGCGCTTTGGGAGGCTGAGGTGAGTGGACTGCCTGAGCCCGCGGATTCGAGACCTGCCTGGGTAACTTGGCAAGACCTCATCTCTACAATAAATCAAAAAATATTAGCCGGGTGTGGTAGTGCGCTCCTATAGTTCCAGCTACTTGGAAGGCTAAGACAGAAGGATTGCTGGAGCCCAGCAGGTTGAGTCTGCAGTGACTGGGAGTGGCCACTGCACTTCAGTCTGGGTGACAGAGTGAGACTCCAACTCAAAAAAAAAAAAGAAAAGAAAATGGTAAAGGAAATTCAACTTGAAATTCAAATCATGACCTAATACATCCACCTAAAATACAAATGTGCACCAACAAAACCACTGAATGCCAGCAGGATGAGGGATATTTGCTTGCCAAGAAATCCCAGAATGTAAGGCTTGGTTTTTCTCTCCCCACCCTATTCCTGTGGGTGACACTGACTGGTTATAGCTAATACCACTGGCAGTGGACATACATGTGGCATTATTATACTAGGTATAAGAAAAATAAATTCCTAGAAGGTAAAATGGAATCTTTTACTTATGCCCATCTCCTCTCTGTCAAAAATTTTTAAGTCGCTTTGATTACATTATATATTTTCCTTTCATCTTATCCTTTTTGATCTCTTATACTGGAAGGTGGTATCCTGAGGACGCCTGAGAAACAGAAAAAGGAATTAAGTAGAAATCTTTGTAAATATACCAGAAACCCAGAAGCCAGACTTACAGAACATCATTCTTTCTTATTTAACCTGATTTAAGCAATGGACGAGATTTCAACAGTCACCCAATAAAAGAAAATCAGTTCTGTCATCTGGGGTTCACTTCCTTATTAAAAATTAATACACAAGAACAAACAACCAAACAGGATAGAGTCTCCTGGATCTTGTAACTCAAAGATCTCAGTTTCTTCTCCTTTTAACTCAAGGCCTTAAATCTTTATACTATTTTTCTTTTCAGAGTTTAGTGGCTGATGGAAAAGGTCAGTCTGGCAGCTCTAAAGAATTCCACTCTATTTATTTATCTACCTAAGGGACACGGTTTGGATTCTTTACTGCACTGGAATACTTGAATCATACTAGTTGGAATATGAGCCACCCAGAAGTTGAGAAAGAAAAGAAAATACATATTCAAGCTAAAATCAATCCAATGTTAAGGAGACCAGTAGTCCACCCCAATTTTAGAAAGGTTCTGAACAAATAGGCGAGACTAAAATAGACTAAAATCACAAGTGAGACTTGACTCCAATGGAAGACCTGTGAGATAGGCCATTGAGTCCACCTCCTTCAAGGTGCAGGCCTTCTAATTCAATACAATCTCCCTTTCGGGAGAAAGGGCTTCCCAAACACACCCCCGCACATGCAAGGGAGGCATATGAGATGCTGTCCTCTAGCACCTGCATCATAGAAGACAGCTTCCAAATATATTCCAGGGCAGCTCAATTAGTACTGTTCTGTAATTTTCATCTTTTGTCCAAGTGGTAAAATCACGAGTTGTCTTTATTTTATGGTTAAGTATCTTCATTGTTTTTTTTCTGAAGCAGGTTACAGATGGTGGAATGACTAGCATAAAAACCGACAGTACTCCCAGATATCATTAGTGGGGTTAGAAAAATAAGATACCAATGTAAATTCCCTTGCCAAAGGACAAAGCTGCTAGAAAAATTAGAAATGAAAATAATGTGGTCCTATGTACTTGGAGTTCCAAGTCTTGCTATCCTCCACATATTGCTATAATGAAATTATTTTCACAGGAACAATAAATGAGAAGTATTTATTTCTGGTTTTAAAAAAAGAGCAGAAGTAAAAGTTTACAATTTAGAGACGAGAGGCAGGAAGTAGGAATGTCTCAGACACAGTGACAGAAACTGAAGAAACAAGCTCCATGTGATTTAATCCCAAAACAAAACAAGTCCAGAAAGAGATTTCCCAGACTGGCAGTTGGACAGCAAAAGACACTCTTTCTTCAGTGGCAAGTATTTGAAATAAGGCATTGCTTAATGTTACAAACTAAAAGGCAAGTCCCTTCTGTTGACAGAAGAGACTGTCAAATCTGGTTTTTAACTCCTCCTTCCCATAAATCCAAGACTGTGAAAGCCTTATGAAAACACAAAATAATTTTCAGGATTCCAGAGGCCATGACCTTCACCATTTTCCTATAATAGCTTGTGAGTCCAATTCTTCACAGTAATTTCTTTGAAGACTCAACCCTCTGCATGAGAAAGAAAAACTATCCTAGTAGAATGGATTCCAGTAGAACTAAGTCTTCTCAGGGCTCATGCTGTCCCTCCCTCCTTCCTGGAACACCCAGACTTGAACAAGGTCAACCACAAGTCCATTTCCCTGTACAATCAGCTGACATCCACATCTCTTCTGGCAGATTTCCCTTGCCTGGGTTCTTGCCTGTGCCACATTGAGCCGTGCAATAAGTAGTGCATCATATACCTGCTATGAGTCACCTTGTTTTCTGATTGGTCTCCTTTGTGTATAACTTTGACCCAGCTGGGAGCACCCAGCAGAAATGGCTGGTGGCTGGCATTTCCCAAAACCTCAGAGATGCAAAGAGTTCCTCACAGATGGAACACTAAAGGTTAGCTTTTTGATCTCCAGTCACGGAGCTAGAAGGATACTCTGCAGCTCACCTCTCGGGCACGTCCCTGGAGTGAGTAAGAGGTTTCAGCAGTCCTGTTGTCAGCTAAAATTATGATAAATAACCCTTTCACTTTATATAGTACTTTTGGCTACAGGGTGCTTTCAGGCATGATCCCAGTGAGATGTTATACTTTTGTAAACACAGAGGAGGATGGCTGATCTGTAACTTCCTGAATGTCTATGTCAGGAAAGGGTGCACAGCCCTGCTGCGGAAGCCTCTACTGTGGTGGCCTCTGCCATGGAAACCTCTACCATGGAAGTGTGAAGTACAGCAGCATTCAGCCAAGGACTCAGCTTCTAGAAATGTGCAGTGCCCAACTCTGGGTTACATAATCCCAAACTTTACAATAGAAGCCAAGGCTATCAACAGCAAGACAAAAATGATTAAATAAAGAAAGTTTGTCTTAGATACCCCTGACATGCCCTCTTGCCCCTTACTGTCTCTAAAACTTTTTAAAATGCAAAAATACTAAAGGGAGGAAAGACTCGAGACGTGAATGGTCTTATTTTCAACATTTTAATATGCAAGGAGTGCCTGAAGACATTACTTAATCTCTCTGAGCCTCAGAAATCCCATCTGTGAGGCCGGGCGTGGTGGCTCACACCTATAATCCCAGCACTTTGGGAGGCCTAGGTGAGAGGACTGCCTGAGACCAGGAGTTTGAGACCAGCCTGGGCAACTTGGCGAGACCTCATCTCTACAATAAATAAAAAAAACTAGCTGGGCATGGTAGTGCATGCCTATAGTTCCAGCTACGTGGAAGCCTGAGGCAGAAGGCTCGCTCAGCTGGGCCCAGCAGGTCGAGGCTACAGCAGCTATGATCTGCCACTGTACTCCAGTACTGGCAACAGAAGGAGACTCCAAAAAAAGAAAAGGAGGGAGAGAGGAAAAGAGGGAGGGCAAGAGGGAGGGAGGAAGGGAGGAAAAATCCCATCTGTAAAATTTGGGGGACACCACATGAGGGTGTTTGAAGTTTACATGATATAAACCCCGTACCGTGCATAGCACAGTGCCAGCCGCCCAAGAAGTAGTCAATACACAAGAGCTGGGTTGTTCGCTGATTATATGTGGGAAGATAACACAAATGATACATCTGTCAAACTAGAGGGAGTCTGATAAAACTAAGTCGCTTCTGTCAATCACTATGCATCAAGCACCTTCACATTCAAAGACTGTATCAAGAAACATCTTCCTTTTGCTCACCTTTCCCCCCAAAAAAGATACCTATGGTCCTCACTCATAGAATTTCATTCCTTAGTGGGTTAGTGATCCACAGAACACAGTTTTTAAAATGACTGAGAGAATCTGTAGATCCCACAGAGAGAGGAAGTTAAAATACAGCTAGGGTACAACTGAGCCGCCACAGAACCAATAATCCAGGCGTCAATTATTTGCAAAAACAAAAGGATCTTCCACAGGGCTCCTCCATGTAGCAAGCTGCCCCCAACTGCATTTAAACAATACGTTCTTTTTCCTTTTTCTTTTCTTTTTTTTTTTTTGAGTTGGAGTCTCACTCTGTCACCCAGACTGGAGTGCAGTGGCCGCTCCCGGCCACCGCAGCCTCGACCTGCTGGGCTCCAGCGAGCCTTCCGCCTCAGCCTTCCAAGGAGCCGGAATTACAGGCACGCACTACCATGCCCAGCTATTTTTTGATTTATTGTAGAGATGAGGTCTCGCCAAGTTGCCCAGGCGGGTCTTGAACCCACGGGCTCAGGCAGTCCGCTCACCACAGCCTCCCAAAAGTGCGGGACTACAGGCTGAGCCACCGAGCCTGGCTCGTTTTTCCTTTTTCCTTAGACTCCCCCTTTCAGCAACATCCATCTCTGCAAAGCTTCCCAGCCTGCTCCTCCAGCCGCCTACCTAGCCTCTCTCTTCCTGCTGCCACTGCTTGGGGCTCAAGGATCCATCCTCGGAACACGGGGCCTCCTGCTTGGCCTGTGCCTGCTCTGCCCACACCCTGCACTGCACCACTCTGGTTTGCCACGCTCCGTGGGATGTTTACGGTGGCCTCGTGTGCTGCAGCATGACAAGAACCCCGAGAAACACAAGCCACACACAGCTTATCTCAATTACAGGAAAACCGTCACTGTAACTTCAGTAGACAAAAGAACCGATTAATCTCTCTGGCCACTCGGATTCCATGCCTGCCAATACCCTGGCTGCTCATTAAGATACAGCTTCTAAGAGTAGCTTGGACATTCCCCATACCCTCCCCTCAATGCTTGCCCGCCCATCCCCCCGCATACCCCCACCACTCATCCTCTCTATCCCCCCCTGCCCTGTCCGAGGCTGATGGCTTCCTCCAAAGCCTATGGTCCTGGGGAAGCAAAGGCCTAAATCTTGAGGGATGAAACTGCTAGCTCCCTGCCACCTTAGCCCAGCCGGGGTCACCCCAGGGGACTGCTGCCCCTACCATTGTTTCTCTGGGCTGTCTTTGATCTCTCCTATTTGCCATCTCTTTCCTAGTTGGCTGCCCAGGAGCTCCATGTCATGAATGAATCAACTGTCCCCTAGTTATAGTTCAAGGTTTTTCTAAAATCTGTTTCTTTTTAGCTCCTCCCCAGCTAACCATCATTATGGGCTCCTCCTGTCATGGCCAATCCAGTCCCTACACCTCCCTCACAGGGGGCTTCCCATCGGAGTCCTCAGCTTCTGTGGATTCTCTCACCCCAAATGACCTTCCAGAGTCGTGCCATCCAATCAGGTAGCCACTAGTCTCATGTGACTATTTAAGTTATTAAAATTCAATAAAATTTCAAATCCAGTTCTTTGGTGGCGCTAGCCACATTTCAAGGACTTCATAGCCACACCACATGGCTAGGGGCCTCAGTACTGGACGGTGCATATTTAGAAAATTCCCATCATCACATGGACTTCTACAGGACAGCACTATCACAGAGCACCCACATACACCCACATACTGTAACTTTGGTCACGGTAAGTTGAGGTTCTACCTGCAGAGGGCAGAGGGCAGTTTTGTTAAAGTGGGATTTAGCCAAGAAATGTGAAGGAAGCAAGTCTTGAACTAGATTTTTTTTTTAATAAGACTATCTTGAATCTGTATAGGATTTCGCATGTATAAGGAATTTTTACATATATCTTAAAATAATATAGTTTCAAATGGGATAACATTTCATATGGCAGAATAGCACGTGCAAAGACACACAGGAGGAAACGCCAAGCCCAAGAAGACAGTGGAAGTCCTCCCTCGAGGAAACAAATGTTTTTTAGTTTGAGGAGCTCTCAAGGCATCAAAAAGTTCATTTGGATGGGGTAGAGAGGGGTGCAGGGGGGTAGCACACGTCTGTAATCCCAGCACTTTGGGAGCCAGAGGCAGGAGGAGCTCAAGACCAGCCTGGGCAACATAGCAAGACCTTGTCGCTACAAAAAATGCAAAACTTTGCCGGGCATAGTGGTATGCACCTATAGTCCCAGCTACCTGGGAGGCTAAGGTGGAAGGATCTCCTGAGCCCAGGAGGTTGACGATGCGGTGAGCCACAACTGTGCCACTACACTCCAGCCTGGATGACAAAGTGAGACCTTGTCTCAAAAAAGTCTTTGGGATTCTAAGGAAATTTCAACCCTCTTTTATATTCCTTTGTTTGACCTTAACAATCCTCCACACTACTACCAGGTGACATCATCCCATTATTAACCCAGAGTGGGCAGCCTACAGCCCACTAATATTTTGATCAAGTGATTGTCATTCCAGCTGTATCTACATGGCACAACAAGATCAGAGAGAGTATGGAAAAAACAGGAAAAAGAGAAAAAAAGAACATACAGCTATCAACATATGCCTCTATTTTTAACCCATCCCCTGTTGACTCTCGGCTCTTCTTCCATATTCCCATCTTCTCAGCCAAGAACCCTGGCCTCAAAAGCTGTGCTTCCTGCTTCCAGGGCACCTCGGTTTAGGAGCGTTCTGGCTAGTAGCTACCATACTGGGCCACACAGGTTCAGGATGTAAAGGGAAGGGTGGGACTCAGAGAGAGGAAAAGGCAGACCGCAGATCTGGCCACGATTTGGGATTTGAAGGGCAGGACTTAGAAGAAAGTCTCAGGTGCTTCTATATTCCTGCGTCCAGATCACCAGATTTCGGACTGGTGCCTTCTTTAGAATGACTTGTTTCCTACTAGAGCATATGCCCACTGGACACAGAACAAAAGGATGTTTCCATCCCTTAGGCGGAATCCAGAAACAGCCTGACAAAGAAGCTCATATTACAACAGCTGGACAATTATTTTTCCGAATGTCCATAGGGCTCCTTGGCTAAAAGGAGCACGGATCCCAGACGTTTTCTCTTCAGTGCATTTCCCAAGCCACATTTTTTTAAGTGAGCTATCTAATTCGATCTCTATTGCTCTCTTCTTCCAGAATGGTAACACTCCTTCACCAAACAAAATTCTTACTCAGAACCAATGCTATATGAAAATTTTTCCCAAAACAGACATATAAGTACACAATCTTCAATGAACTCGTTTAATTTATTACAAAGTTACTAGATTTTATAAAGCACATGTGACAATGCTCTCAAATCCACCGTGACATGGTAGTTCCTGAACCTTTAACTTTCATATCATCCTTCTTTCTCAAAATGGAATCTTCTTCTTGACACTTTGACCAAGTAAAAGAATCTCTCCATGAGTCTTCCACAATTGAAATTTTTTTCACATTCAAAGATCAAATGCTGGACTACACTTCATTTGGAGATCAGAGAGAACAATCAGTCATTTGGTTAATTATAACCAAAGGTACACAAAACCATAAACCATCCAAGCAGATTGCACTAAACATGCCTATTAAAAGATGATACTGCTATAGCCAGCTATATTCATTTCCTGCTGCACCTGTAACAAATTACTACAAACATAATGGCTTAAAACAATGCAAATCTTTTCTCTTACAGTTCTGGAGGTCAGAAGTCCAAAATGGGTCTGCAGGGCTGCATTCCTTCTGGAGAACCAGGGAAAATCTGTCAGCTTCTGGCTTTCCCTCTGCACGGGACCATCTTCAAATCCCTCTCTCTGACCTTGGCTTCTGTTGTCACATCTCCTCTGACTCTGACCCTCCCGCCTGCCTCATATAAGGGCCCCTGTGATGACACCCAGATAAGCCAGGATAATCTTCCCATCTCAAGATCCCAAACTTAACGACATCTGCAAAGTCCCTTTTGCCATGTAAGGAAACATATTCAGGGGTTCCAGGGATTAGGATGTGAATATCTTTGGGGTACAATTATTCTGTCTACCACGCCAACCTTAAAAACATCTCTGCAGACTATCTGATCAAGAATAATCTTCTGAAATACCAGAGATGACTTCAAAATTCATTACATAGTGTTATCAACTTAAGTTTTATATCCACACTATGTATTTCAACATCAAATGGGATGTGCTGGGATTAGCTTTAAAAAAAAGTGAATTATTTTTCTAAACTATTTCAGACTATTGACCTTCTCATGTTACTTAGCAAGATAACATGCAATGCTACTTGCTAAAAGTAGTGTGGATTTCACTATATCCCTTAAAGGATGTTGGTGATAAAATGTGAGGTCACACATAAACTTGACAAGATACATTTTAATTTTATTCACTCTCAGTAGCTTACTTATTTAAAATCATGTAGCTTTTTTTTTTTCTTCTTACTGACTTACTACCTCTTAAGGACATATTAAAACTAGTACTAGACTGTACAAAAAATAATTTCCAATAATAAATGTACTCCAAAGTAATGTAACAGAATATGGAAATAAATGGTTATTCTTTTTTACACCACTGTCTTAGTTGAGAATGCATTTTAAAATCTGACAAAGGAATGGGAAGAGAAGGTTCTGCTTATTCCCAAACATGCTTACCTAAATATTAGCTTTCTTCATTGACATCTAAGAATAAGTAGTCTGAGATCCATTATGGTATACAGTTACCCCCAGTTGGGAATGGTTGTTAAGTTGGAGGCAGATGAGACAGCTTAATCATAATATGTCTAAGTATGATGAGAAAGCACTACCTACCACAAAAATGAGGCTGGAAAGAATGGACTTTGTAGGCAGAAAACTTCACCTCACCCCTCAAATGTTTTCTACAACAACGTGAAACCAATGCAGGCTAATTTCTGAATCCCTAGTTTAATCCTATGCCAAGAAATGAACCCCAGAACATGGAAGAATGATAAATCATAGATCTGCCACCTTTAAAAAGTCATGCACGACACCAACGCCCCTGGCTTTTAGATTTTTTGTTTTGTTTTGTCTCATAAGGCACAGAAGTTTGAGGTCACAAATAATGAAAAGTGTTTACTCCAGAGCCCAACTTCCAGGAGGCATGCAACACATACTGACACATGTGTTTAAGGAACCTATAAATATGGACCAGTTTTGCAAGAAAAGTACAAAAAGGGAAGAAAATAACAACAAGTACTAGCTTCCCAGCTCTCCTGACCAGGCATGGAAATTCCTGAATGGTAGTCCATGGAGACTGGCAGAGACCAGGACCTCACTATCTGCATTTTGCATGCATAGCAAAGGCTGATAGTCCACGAATGCATACAAGCCAGGCATGCAGGCCAGACACACCTCTACGGGTGGCTATTCCCAAGCAATTTGGGGTTGGGAGAAGGAAATGAATTGAATGAGTATCGTGTCTCCCATCTATTTACATTAATTTCCAGTCTTCTCTGAAAGGCAGAAATGGCAAACGTAGCCATCTTTTCATTTCTAAATGGGAGGGTGTCCCTGGGCACAGTTCTCAGCTGGAGCCAGTAGATGCCAAATGGGTGGCACAAATCCCAGTGACTTAGCCCAACATGAGCAGAGGAATAATAGTCCTAAATACTGTCTGCTTAAAGTGGTCTAGAATGTCTTCTCTAAGTAATGAGAAGAATTTCTGAGATGAAAGCCACATAACATTAGAGATTTCTCTCAAATTGTTATTAAGACTCGCTTTAAAAACATATCCAAACCCACTGTGGGAGGATGAATGTGGGAAGAGAAACCCAGGACGGCCACCCAGATCCTGAGCATCAATTCTGTCAACATCTCCAATCTGAGACTGTGGTGGGATCCGATAAGTTCAACTTCATGCACTTGGTTTCTAACAAGATGTGTGAATGTCATTTTCTGCTTATTGACATCTCTGTGGGCTGAAAAAAAAAAAATGTGTCTTGGTGCATCTGGTATTAGGAATAAATCTACCTCCACAAATGGTACTTGAAGAGTGAATCATTACTCGTTACACTCCTCACACTCTGCATCTCCATTTAAACAAAAACATTTACATTTTTTATCCTGACTTTGCTAGACTATAAAATCAGATGATTCATCACTGGTAGGTAACCAGGTTAGCAAAGAAAAAAGAAGCAAAGAGAAGTGAAATGAGCAGTAAGTCTTCAACCTGGAATTGGACCTGGCAACAGAACAAAATGTAACGGAGTCGCTCCAAACATACACAATAAAAACCAAGCCCCATGCATGAAGACGGCTTGGGATGCTATTTATCCTCTTGGCCCAGATGCTGCTTCAGGTGCCATCTGAAAGCAACAGCGACTAGTGAGGGAAGAACAGAAATCCAGCCATTTGGAAGTTTTCCCTAACGCAGTCCCTCTTGCAGGGAATCGTGGCTTTGACGTGAAAGGGGACTGCCTAGCTCTCACAAGTGCAAGTCGAGAGTTGTCTTCTCAAGGTCAGTCAGTGGCCATGAAAATACACTACACAGCCTGGAAGGAGAAGAAGCCATGTACCACAACAAGCCATTACATAGTAATTTGAGAGTTGTGGGCGCACACACGCGCGCGCGCACACACACACACACACACACACACACACACACACACAAAGGCAGGTAGTTCATGCTCCTCCCAAGATGGTATTCATGTGCCCATTTTTATCAGTTCTATCTAATTAAAAGTCATAATTCTGGTTCTATTGCAGCTGGAGAATGAAGGTCCAGTATCTTTATACACTCCAACAGTGGCACTGCCTGTGACCCTTCCTCCCAAAGTTCAAACACCCAGCATCACAAAGTAAAGCGGCAGGCTCGACCAGCACCCCTCAAGAGTTGCCCTTAAAGAGTACCAATGATATTGTAGGAAATAAAAGTCCCCTCTACAAGCCCTGGGTTAGTTAACCCACATGCTAGCTTCCTCTTGAAGTCATCAACTTTTCTTTCCCCTTGCCTTACTAAAATAGAAGTAATAGACTGAGAAGGAAGAAAGGATGAACCGAGAACATGAAAAGTTCCCAAATCCTGGCCACTGAGGTAGGAAGGATTATGAACTAAATTGTGCTCCCTCTCCAAAAAAAATCTATATGTTGAAGCCTTAACCCTTAGTATATGGCTGTATTTAGACCTTTAAAGAGGTAACTGCAGTAAAATGGAGACATTAGGGGGGCCATAATCCAATCTCACAAGTGGGTTTAAAAGAAGAAGAAATTAGAACACAGATACAAACGGAAAGAAGACCATGTAAAGACTCAAGGAAAAGTCAACCACTTGCAAGACAAATAGAGAGGCCTCACCTTGATCTTGATCATGGACTTCCAGAATCCAGAATTATGAGAAAGGAAATGTCTGTTGTTTAAGCCACCCATCCATGGTACTTTGTTCTGGCAGCCCCAGTGAACTAACACAGGCAGGAACAGAGTATACCTCAGGTTAAGAGGGTAGAAGCAGGTGCCTTGCTGATCTTCTTGTGTCTGTCTCCATAACCCTCCTTCCCCTAGCAGCATTCTCTCCCTTCAAGTCCCAGGAGCCCAGGACCCTTGGACAGTTCCCCAGCTAAAATCAAGTCACAGGTCACTTTACCCCCAGTGCTCTGGATTCTTGCCATTAGGAAAGCCATCTGATTAAACACACACACATACACACACACACACACACACACACACACACAAATTATGCTACTCCTACATCACAGCTGTTGTACACCCTGTGGCTTCAGACTCCTGTTCTTTATCATGTCTTCTCTTCTTTTAGCTTCCAGGGACAGCAGAGAGGAAAGTAAACATGTATGGAACAAGTTAAGAATTTTATCTGGGCCGGGCTCAGTGGTTCAGCCTGTAATCCCAGCACTTTAGGAGGCCGAGGCGAGTGGATTGCCTGAGCCCATGGGTTTGAGACCAGCCCAGGCAACTTGACCTCATCTCTACAATAAATCAAAAATTAGCCAGGCGTAGTAGGGCATGCTTGTAGTTTCAGCTACTTGGAAGGTTTGAGGCAGAAGGAACACCGGAGCACAGCAATTCAATGCTGGGGTGGCCATGAGCGTGCCACTGCACGCCAGCCTGGGCGACGGAGTAAGACTCCAACTCAAAAAAAAAAAAGAGAATGTTATCTGATGGGGAAGTTTTTATCTTATGCAAAAGAAAAGGGGCTTGAAAAGGTAAAAGTAACTTTTCCAACAGTGAAACCAAGAATTGAACTCAGAGATTTCTGACTCCAAAGCTTTGATTCTTTTTACCAAGTCACAGTTTCAGCCCAATAGATGAGATGACCAAAGGTTTTATAAAATAGTTGTTCGGGGGGAAAAAAGTTACCGTAAACACTATCCTAATATCTCTAGAGATCATTTTTAAATTGATATTCATTGGAAACTCTCCACTACGTAAGCCTGCAGAGACACTAAAATACAATCTGTCGCACTTCAAATATCATGAGTCATGCTAGAAAATGAACATAAACGACAATAACACCCTTGAGTAGTCTTTGCTCAAAGATAACTCAATGAAATACCTCTTTTAAAATATGAAATAACGAAAAGAAAAAGGCGATGTGAGTTCCATGCCTTCCTATCATTATTCAGAATTTGGGGGAACACAGTTCTGTGGACACCGCTATTCCAGATTCCCAGGGTCCACGATCCACAAGGCTCTTCTCATGACTCCTACATAGGTGCAGAGGGTCAAATTGACAGTTAACTTCACGTGATATTAAGCCCAAATCAACTTTTAATTCACCTTCCTTCAGAGAAGTAACAAGAAACTAGCAGGTTCAGGAAATGCCTGATCACAAGCGAAAACGCTATTCTCTAAATAGCAAAACTGGGAGAGGGAGGGCACCAAGGAACTGCAACTTGGGCGAGGGATGATGAGAGCATCAACTCCTGTGAACTGCCCTTCCCCCACCTGTCCATCTGCTACCCAGAATGCTTGCCTCTGCCCATGAATTACAGCAATAACAATCTTAATGTCCATGAATAGCTAGACATGCCTAGTCACCTTGCTGTCTGCAAGAATTATGCACATCATTAAATATGTTGGGCTTTCTTACAAGTGCCAATTTCCACAATACCCTCAGCTCATGGGTCTTAGGATTCACAGATTTTTGCTTACACAGCCCGAATGCCTTCTTAACTGCTTTAAAAAATTAGAGCATGAGAAGCCAAGAAAATAAAGAAAGGATGAATGAAAAAAGCCAGCTTTACACGGATGAATCTGATTTTGGACATGCTAAATTTGAGAAAACTGAGATGAGACACAGAAGCAGTGTGCTCACCACAATGAACTAGTGCTGTGGTTGTGACTCCAAAGGAGAGGACACGTGGGTGAATGAGGGAGGACCGAGAACCAAACTCTTGAGGCATTCACATTTCAGCAGTGGGATTACCCAAGAAAAGCCAAAGGAGAACTGGAGAGGGTTGTGAAATGATTACTGCTCAGAGCCATGATGTCCAATATGGTGGCCACGCTGCCCAGTATGGTGACCACATTGTCCAATATATTGGCCATGCCATCCAATAAGGCAGCCATGTGCCACACATGAGTATGGTGCCACAGAAGCGTGGCTGGTCAGCATTAAAATGCGCCGTGAGTATAAAATACACACTGGATTTTAAGGCCTAAGTGGACAGAGGTCTCACGTCCTCCAGGGAAGTTCAAGGGGATGGACACTGAGGGAAGGTTTTGAGGGTTCATTGGTCATCTTTCTTTCATTTCTTTTTATAGAGATGACTTGCTATGTTGCCCAGGCTGGTCTCAAACTCCTGGGCTCAAGTGACACTCCTGCACTGGACTCCCAAAGTGCTAGATTTACAGGTATGAGCCACTGTGCCTGGCCACTGGTCATCTTTCAGTGAACACGAGGCCAGTGACAAGGGAGGCAGCAAGTGAGTAAACCATTGCTGCATCTATCACTTGGGTGCAGGGAAATACAGAAGCAGAGTTAAGGGATATTTTGCCTCATTGTCTATTAAAGGGGAGACCTGCAATGTTTCCAATTAGCCCCTTTTTCCCCAGCAAGACACGAACACACTTGCCTCCCCAGTTCACATTCCCAACCTCACTGAGGGGGGGTGCCGAAAATATACACATTTTAAGTATGATGTTCGCTCATCTGGGAACAAGCTTACACACCAACACAAGCAGAGAAGAGAAGAGGCTGTGGAATAAGGAGGCATTCTGGGATGTGCCAAGAAAGGCGCTTAGACCTTCCATGCTTCGATCTTTGTTTTTAAATCCTGTATGAAAAAATCTGGAAGAGCCAAGAGAAGTTTAACTGGCTGAACTGGGAATAACGTGGCATGAGCCCCACTAAGCCCACATTTGGATCCTGGGATTCCAAGGGCTTCTCAGCTGGCTGTTGGCTTCCCACCTGCCTCTGCTTGAACATAAATTCATTAGGAAATTTCTACACAGTTGTAAGGAATTTTATTACTAATGTCAAAGCATGAACAAACTGCCAGGGAGCATTTTGGCTGTTTTTTCCCTCCTGCTCCCCAGTTCCTAAACAAATGAATTTTGAAAGGGTAGCTGTTAACGGCTGTCTGCAACTTCTGAATGAAGAATTATGGCAAAAATGGGGCTCTCCTACATGCTAGGGACAGGACCAGGCTATAATTTTGGAAGGGTTAAGAGACTGTAAACATTCATAAAAATGGAAGTTTGCAAGTACTTGCAGAAGGTGAAGTCACTGGGCAAACTGTTAAAAACATCCAAGTCTTCATTTCATAAAAACTACACGTTACTCAGGCTTTTGTGATCTCTCTAGTATTTTACAAAAATAGCAAGGAGATGAAAGAATTAACATTACCTGACACTGCAGGTGGGAAAGAAAATGTGTATTTCACATGTGAATTTACAGCCTATAAGCTTTCCTTATTAAGCACCTCAAGTACAGAGCCTTAACAATACCAGGGTCCAATTTAACACTTGTTACATATAGAAGAAACAGAGAAACTAATAAGCACTCGGCCCACACACATCTGCTTAGTCAAGCATTTGGTGGGTTAACCTTATGATACTGAGAACTTGGAACAACACACACTTGCAGGAGGGGCAGCTACACGAGGCTGTTCTCTTTTCATTGAATATACCGGGGGTGCCAAAAATATACACATTTTAAGTATGACGTTCACTCAAAAAGATGGTTTTAATCAAATGAATGCTAGCATCACCATGCAACAGGCAGGACAAAGAAAATGGCGGAAGTACAGCCATTGCTACTGTAATTCAACTCAACTTTGAAAAGTAATAACATCTCCTTAAATGCGTATACATATTTTTTGGCACCCAAATGACACCGTGTGTGTGTGTGTGTGTGTGTGTGTGTGTGTGTGTGTGTGTGTGTGTGTCCATAGCACCAGCTAATACAAAAGGGCACTGACAATAACAATTTTAATACTTCATTTTCAAACCAATGGAAACAGTAAGCATCTTTGTTTATTAATGGTTTCCTACAAAAGACCTCTGTCTTAAGACAGTATAGAGTAGTAGTTAGCCCACAGGCTCTGGCACAGATTTTGAGTCCTGGTCCAAAATTATGAGCTGTGTGGTCCAACCGCCCCGTACCTCAGTTAAAATGAAGATAATAATAGTATTTACCTCACATGGCCTTGGAGGGTTCTAAGAGTTAATACACGAAAACTGCTGACCATAGGAACTGGCCTCTAGTAAGTGTCCAGTAATGCCAGCCTCTATTTTAATCAGTTAATGCTTACCAGCGTCTCATCATAGCAAACCAAGATTCACCCTGGGGACCTCGCAAACACAGTGTGCCACTAGGACCAAAAGCTCCACCTATAAAGAAGGTTTTGCTTCCATTTCCTCCTCCCTACTAAAAATTCACAGCTGGGCACAGTGGCTCAGCTTTGGGAGGCCACAGTGGGAGGATGGATTGAGCTCAAGAGTTCAAGACCAACATGAGCAACATAGTGAGACCTCGCCTCTACAAAAATTTTCTAAAAATTAGCCAGGCTTGGTGATGTGCACCGGTAGTCCCAGTTACCCTGGAGGCTGAGGCAGAAGAACTGCCTAAACCCAGGAGGTCGAGGCTATGGTGAGCCATGATTGTGCCCCTTCACTCCAGCCTGGGTGACAGAGTGAGGCTCCAACTCCAAAATAAAAAATTCCCAGTGATCTTGGAGCCACTAATGATGCCGCTCATGAAGGTGCTTACCTCGCCTGCCTTGCAAGGATCATTTGCACACAGTGCCTGGGAGAGCAGACCACTGAAAGAGGAACAGTTTAAGGATGGCAGCCAGGGGAAGAAAGCCGTTCTCAGGGAGAAACTGAAGACTTTTCAGGATGAAAAGGTTTGTGTCTTTAAGCTGCAATGACTACCTCCCAGATTAAAGAAGTCTCCGAGGAAGGGCAAGCTTCCAGATAAAAGCCAAAAGTCATCTTTCAGCTTGGATGGGCCATTGAGGACAGGATACAAGATGAGAGAGGTGGTGTGAGTGTGAGTGTGTGTGTGTGTGTGTGTGTGTGTGTGTGTGTGTGTGTGTGTGTGTGTGTGTGTTCCATATACATATATCAGGAACATAAATTCATGAGAAATTTCTAAATTGTTGTGAGGAATATAAACACATATGTGTGTGTGCATATACATATGTGTGGAGGTGCCTTTATATATGTATATGTATGTACAATATATAAAGAAAAAGAGGGACCGCTCATAGCTCTCACTTGTCCCTTTAGAATTTGCTGTCCAAAAAAAAAAAAAAGAATTTGCTGTCCCTCCCTGCAGTGTGGGTCTCAGCAGGGGACTGGGGAACAAAAACCTGTGGATCATGAACCAAAGCAAATGTACTTACCATCAGGTCTGTAGTTCAGACCTTTGTTGACATTCTTTCCCATAAACTTTCTTCTCATATTTTTTTCTCCTCTAAATGTAGGGAAAAAAAAAAAAAAAAAAATATATATATATATATATATGGGGGCAAAACAGGCAAAAAAAAAAAAAACACTACATAAGCAGAACTGTGAAACAGGCTTTCCAAAATGCTGCTTAGAGCCTCGAATTTTAAATTCATGGCACTGACATCCAAGCATAAAACCTAAATGAGAGTGGGTTCAGCACTTGGGTCTCTGACCTCCTAACAAAGGGGTGACTCCCACACATCATTCTCGCTACGAATATGGCTCCCAAACATTGGATCAGCCCTGATCCCTCTTCTAAGGCCGAGCCACACAACTCCAGCTGCATGTTTAATATTTCTACTTAGACATACACCAGCTTAAAAATCAATGACTCTCCCAGAGCTCTGGGAAGCCGAGGCAGAAGGATCACTTGAGGCCAGGTGTTTGAGACCAGCCTGAGCCACATAGGGAGAGTTTGACTCTTCAAAAAGAATAAATAAATTAGCTGGGCATGGTAGTGTGTGCCCATAATCCCAGCTGCTCAGAAGGCTGAGGCAGGAGGATCCCTGGAGCCAATGAGGTCAAGGCTGCAGTGAGTGATGATCGTGCCACTGTACCCTAGCGTGGGTGACAGAGCAAGACCCTATCTCTAAAAAAAAAAATTAATCAATGATAGCTCTTTGAAATCTGGTTATATCTTGCACTTACAGCACATCTCAACTCTCATGAGCCACATTTCAAGTGTTCAACAGCCACATGTGGTCAGTGGCTAACCATATCAGACAGTGAGGCTCTCTAAACAGTGCTTGTGTCAAATGCAGGCCAGGGCAATCACCTCTTCCAAGGACTCTCTTTCTCTTCAGAGGTCCATCTCCAGCTCTCCCCATTCTCACTCCCCATGGTCCACATTACAGCTGGATTCATCTACCTGACACGATCCGACTTACCTGCTCAAAGCAGGGGCCCATCCAAAGCAGGAGTCCTATTTGTATCCTCAACATGGGCCATAAGCCAGGCATTCGGTAAATGTTTGTTAAATAGCCAATCAACCATTGACTCCAAATTCCTTAACACAATATTCAGGTTTAGGCTTTCATTCTTTACAAGGATCCTCTTCATAAATCCTCTACTCTAGGCCCCAAAATGTATATTTTGGTACGCAGTGAAGGTAAAAATAGATCACAAGGTAAATATGTCATATCTTCCCGAAACACCAGTTGCCTTAATTGGTGGATTTTTTTAAACGTTTTTAGATTAAAATGCTCTGACACACTGAACAAGAAGGCCAAGACCCCAATCATTTTTTTTTAAATTGGGGTCTCACTCTGTCACACAGGCTGGAGTGCAGTGGTGCAATCACAGTTCACTACATCTTCGACCTCCTGGGCTCAGGCAATCCCTCCCACCTCAGCCTCATAAGTATCTGAGACTGCAAGCAGGCACCACCACATCCAGCTAATTTTTTTATATTTTTGTACAGACTGGTCTCAAACTCCTAGGCTCAAGCAATCCTCCCGCCTCGGCTTCTCTAAGTGCTGAGATTACAGGCATGAGTCACCATGCTCGACTTCCCTACCCTTTATTTTTAAGATTAAATACAAGTCACCAAATCAATTTTGTGCTTACAGCAAGCAGTTTTAATACTGATAATCCAGCCAGGCATGGTGACTCACGCATGTAATCCCAGCACTTTGGAAGGCCAAAGCAGGAAGACTGCCTGAGTCCAGGAGTTTAAGACCAGCCCGGGCAACATGGCAAGACCTCATCTCTACAATAAATCAAAAAATTAGCCAGGAATGGTGGTGTGTGCCTGTAGTCCCAGCTGCTTGGAAGGTAGAGGCTGCAGGAGTGCCTTGAGCCCAGCAGGTCGAGGCCAAGTAGTCGTGATTATGCTACCGTACTCCAGCCTGAGTGACAGAGTGAGACTCTGACACAAAAAAGAAAAAAAAAAACCCTAACACTCCAGAAAACCTCCAATTATACCCTTCGGCATTCACTCCCCACTGGCTGGTTAACACATTGATAAAAAGCTCTAAAAATCGACCTCCCATATGGCCCTGCAATCCCCCTACTGGGAATATACCCTGAAGAACTCAAATCACTCTATCAAAAAGATACCTGCACACGTATGTTTATCGCAGTGTTGTTCACAATAGCAAGAACCTGGAAACAACCATGCTGCCCATCAAAAGAGGACTGGATTAAAAAAATGTGGTACATATACACGATGGAATACTATGCAGCCATAAAAAAGAACAAAATCATGAATTTCGCAGCAACCTGGATGGAACTAGAGTCTATAATACTGAGTGACCTCTCACAGAAACAAAGATCCGAGTATCACATGTTCTCACTCATATAATGGACCTTGAACATCCAATGTAATACTATAAGAAAATGACTGACGGTACTGGGAAACTATGGGGGGGGATGGGATTAACAGTCGCAAATATCTGTCTGGGGATGGGAAAACACCTCTTATCAACAGGGTGCCTGAATGAAACGTAATTGTACACTTAACCCTTAACTGTACCCCACAAAACCATAATAAAAAATATTTTAAAAAATAATAATAATAAAATTTCTGAGGAACCTTGACTCCCCCTCCAGCTCATGTCTCCTTGTCTCTGCTCCTTTTTTGGAAATATTGTCCTCACCTGTCTCTCCTCCAGCCTCTCTGTGTATCCGTTGAGTGTCTGGAGCCCATCTGTGGGAAGTGAAATTCCTACAGTCCAACTGTCCTCAAAAGCTGTACCATCTCCTAGCATGGAACACACCCTGCATAACATTATTAGGGAGCCAGCTTTCTCTCTGCTTCTGAATCTTAAGAACCTTGAGGGCCAGGACTCTACCTCCTACAGCTTCTAATTCCCTGGCGTGATTTGCTGTTGACTGATGGATGAATAGATTATGCAAGAGAAAAATGTAAAAAATGGAAAGATTAACAGGTATACACAAACATAGGTATGTCAAACCATCCTCCAATGGCTTACCTGGATCAGGTGATGAGTTTTATAAGAATATGATGAGCAACTAAGAATAATTAAAAATTTAGGGTGAGGAAAAGAAATGTTTATTAACATCATGCCACACCCTACATATGTTTCATTTCAAATATTATGTCTTGAAGAAAAATTTCCTAATAAAATGCAATGGTTAGAGAAAACCACCGAAGTATTAAAGGGAAAAAGTAAAAAATATACTCCTTGTAAAATGGCCTAATAAAAATAAGCTGAAGTAAATAACTTTGAACATTAAATGCCATTTTTGGAAAGTCCTAACTCTTACCTGACGGTATTTAGAAGAAAAAAAAAAAAGGCTGCCAAAATACTAAGGGAAATTGTTCACTCCTGATAATAAAATCACTACTTAGGTTTTTAAAAATTGTGAAAGGCATTAACTGATAAAAAAAAAAAAAAAAACATTTTTCCTTGGGATATATTTCTCTCCTAAGTTAAATGTTACATAAACATCCCTGATTTTCATGGATTACTTTTAGTCATCTGGATGACAGACATTAATAATTAATTCCAGTACAAAAGTCCTCTCTGTACCCATCATACCAGTTATAAATGTCCAACCTGCTGTGCCTATTTTGAAATGTATCACTTATACTAGATATAAATAATACTAAAAATATTAAATCCCTAAAGAAGTCAATTTATGCATCAGTACACATTAAAAACTTACCTTTAAGTTCTATTGCTAAGTCTCGGAATGGGTCCCTCTCGTCTTCCCCACTTTGTCTTATCATCACAAAATATAGTCAGATTATCAGCAAGTGGCATAGAAATGAGACAAGCTGCGATTTATTACATGGATTTTGCTAGGACCTAGAATATATTCACCAATACTTCTCCAGTGCAACCTATGAAAAGCAGGCTTGAATCCCATTTTTTAAAAATTAGCAGCTCATGAAATCATGTCCCAAGAAGCTATTTTCCCCCACCCACCATTAAACTTTCCTTACGCTGATAACCTCTTTTCTGAAAAAAGGAGTTCTCCAGTTGCTACAGCTATGCCGAATGTTAAGAGATACAGAAGATTTTGCCCCAGTACAATGTCTCTGTTGTACGTATTATTTTGTTGACTGGTTCACCTAGAAGCAGGCTGGAAGAAAATGTCAGTTAAAGGCCACAGTACAGGGAGATCTAAAAACAGTAATGAGAAGTTCATTTTATATCAAAAGCCAGAATGGAGTCAGTGAAACCACATAAAGCTCAAAGTAAAAATGAACTGTAGTAAACAAGAATTCGTTCACATATTTGCTTCACTCATAACAGAGTAAGGACTTAAAGAAATTCTCATAACCAAACCCATTTTTGCAAAAGTCTGGGCAAATGCAATAATAACAATACAGGGCAGATGAGACTAAATTAACACACGAAGTTTTTTGGTTGTTTTTTTTTTTAATCCCTAAGAATAGAGAACATATATTCACCAATGAAAACATGCAACTCAGACTGAAACACAGAATGTATTTACACAAACCACCACATTGTCAAGGGATACATGGACAGCCAACACAATCCTATCTATCATAATTTCTTTTCTTTTCTTTTCTTTTTTTCACTCTGTCGCCCAAGCTGGAGTGTAGTAGCACACTCATGGCCACCCCAGCATCGACCTGATGGGCTCTGCTGATCCTTCCATCTCAGCCTTCCAAGTAGCCAAAACTACAGGTGTACATTACCATGCAGCTATCGATACCATAATTTCTAAAAAAATTTCAACAGCCCATGTGCAACATACCAATTTCAGTTGTTCTTGAGGCATGTCAAAGGTTCATTAGAGTTCACTATATAACTAACATATTTGCCGAGGCACAAATGTTATCTGTTGAAAAGTGAAGCCCAGCCAATGGCCCAGTCTCTGAGAGTCAGTGTCGCTTTACCGCAATCACCATACTAAATATACTTATTTTCAAGAAGTGTTAAAAAAAAAAAACACAAAAAAATTTTTTGTTCCTCTGAGGAAAACAGCCCCCAGAAAAAAAGCCAAGTACTAGTGCTATCCATTGACTGAGATTGACATGACAAGAAAGTGAAGAGGTCTAAAAATAGGTAGGATTCTTAGCCAAAAAATTCCAAGTTTGGGGTAAATCAAAGCATGCAGTGTTGACTTTGCTAGTGACTGAACTGTATGGTATGATTAGTTATATCACAAACTTTATAGTACAATGCAATGGAGGTTCATTGTCATCATAGAGAAGAAATAATATGAAATCTACATGTCTGCAGGTTCAACTAAACAGGTTTCTGTGACATAGCTAAAGGAAATAAGGAAATAGTAGGCAATAAATAAAGCACAGGACATTAACAGAAGAGATGTCAGTCAGCAAGAACCTTCCACAATGCTATAGTAAGCCAAATCAAAAGCACCTGCTACAGTGTTCATGGATTGGAAGACTCAATACAATAAAGACGCCAATTCACCCCAGATTGCCATACAGGTTTACTGCAATTCTTATCAAAATTCAGTGAATTTTTTTTGTCGATACAGATAATATTTTAAAAATCTATATCAAAACGCAAAGGAAATGGTAAAGCAATTTTGAAAAAGAGCAATAAAATGGGAGAAAACACTCTACCTGATATCAAAAGTATGGAGATACAGTAATCAAAAGCTATGTGGTGGCTGGGCTCGGTGGCTCAGCCTGTAATCCCAGCACTTTGGGAGGCCGAGGTGAGTAGATTGCCTGAGCTTGCAGGTTTGAGACCCGGCTGGGCAACTTGGCGAGACCTCATCTCTACAATAAATCAAAAATCAGCCAGGCGTGGTAGCGTGCGCCTGTAGTTCCGCCTACTTGGAATGCTGAGGCTGAAAGATCTCAAGAGCCCAGCAGGTCGACGGTGGGGTGGTCATGAGTGTGCCACTGCACTCCAGCTGGGGCGACGGAGTGAGAATCAAAAAAAAAAAAAAAACTGTGGTACTGGTGAATAGACACATAGATGAATATAGACGAATGAAACAAAATGCAGAAACTGGAAACAGTGCCACAAAGCATGGTCAATTTTTTTTTTTACAAACATACAAAACCAATCCAATGGAGGAATGGCAGTCTTTTCAACAAATGCTGCTGGAGTAATTGGAGATTCATAGGCAAAAAAAAAACAAAAAACAAAAAACAGAATCTTGTCCTAAGTCTCACACCTTATATAAAAATTAACTCAAATATATCATAAATGTAAAACATAAAACTATAAAACATTTAGAAAAAAGCACAGGAGAATATATTCAAGACCAAGCGCTAAGTGAGAGTGTTTGGGTATGAAACCAAAAGCACAATCCACAAAATAAAAATATCAATAAATTGTACTTTATCAAAATTAAAAACTTTTATCTTACAAAAGAATTCTGTTAAGAGGAACAAAAAGACAAACTACAGAGTGGGAGAAAACATTTGCAAACCGATATGTGATAAAGGACTTATATTTAAAATTAATAAAGAACTTCCAAAAATGCAACGATTTTTTAAAATAATGTCCACTTAGAAGGGCAAAAGAAAGGACAACCCTTTTGAGTCCCCTCCCACTGTGGGAGCCTTTCTATCCTCTCAATGAATCCTGCTTTCTCACAAAAAAAAAAAAAAAAAAAGAAAGACACGATGAAACATCCAACTAAAAAGAATTACACAGATGACAAATAAGCACATGAAAAGATGTTCAACATTACTAATCATTAGAAAAATGCAAATTAATACTGTGATATCATTACACACCTTGCAGAATCACTAATATTTAAAAATAGTTAGCCGGGCTCGGTGGCTCAGCCTGTAATCCTGCGCCTTGAGAAGCTGAGGTGAGTGGATTGCCTGAGCCCACGGGTTCGAGACCCGCCTGGGCAACTTGGTGAGACCTCGTCTCTACGATAAATCAAAAATAGCCGGGTGTGGTAGCGCGCCCCTGTAGTTCCAGTTACTTGGAAGGCTGAGGCGGAAGGATCGCCAGAGTCCAGCAGGTCAAGACTGCGGTGGCCGGGAGCAGCCACTGCACTCCAGTCTGGGCGACAGAGTGAGACTCCAACTCAAAAAATAAAAAAATAAAAAATAAAATCAAATGCTGGCAAGGATGTGGAGAAACTGGGTCTCTCATACATTGCTGGTGTTAGTGTAACATGGTGCAGCTACTCTGGAAAACAGCTCAACAGTTCTTTAAAAAATAGAAGTATACTTACCATATAACCCAGCAAACATTTCTAAGCGTTTATCCCAAAGAAATAGAAACACAGATGTCTGTATTTGTAATAGTCAAAAACTGAATACAATCATGATGTCCTGCTACAAAGCAAATGGTTAAACAAAAGGTGGTACATCCATAGCATTTACAGGGCATTTTGTTGAGTGAAAAATTCCAATCTCAAAGGTCACACGCCGTCTCATTCCTTTTATAGAACACTCTCAAAATGACAAAATTATAGCGATCAAGAACAGAGTAGCAGCCGGGCTCGGTGGCTCAGCCTGTAATCCCGCGCCTTTGGGAGGCTGAGGTGAGTGGATTGCCTGAGCCTGCGGGTTCGAGACCCGCCTGGACAGCGAGACCTCATCTCTACAATAAATCCAAAAAAAAAAATCAGCCGGGCATGGTAGCGCATGCCTGTAATTCCAGCTACTCGGAAGGCTGAGGCGGAAGGATCGCCGGAGCCCAGCAGTTCGAGGCTGCGGTGGCCGGGAGCGGCCCCTGCACTCCAGTCTGGGTGACAGAGTGAGACTCCAACTCAAAAAAAACCCAAAACAACAGAATAGTAGTTGCCAGAGTTTAGGGATGGTAGTAGTGAGGAGGGATGTGACTATAAAAGGCTATCACAAGAGAGATCTTTGTAGGGTTGGAACAGTTCTGTATCTTGACTGGGGTGGTGATTACATGAATCTACAGATGATAAAATAACATAAAACTACATAATGCTTTATATCAGTGCCAACTTTCTGCTTTAATATTGTTCTCTATTACATAAGAAGTAACCTGTTGAACCTGCCACAGGACATGACAGGCTTGCAAGCACTAAGTGGAATGTCAAATGTGGAGAATGTCATGCTGAAATCAGACTTCAGGATCCACAGAGGGGATCTGATACAAGCCCAGGTGTTCCCATGAAACCTTGAAAGAGCTACGCCTATGAGTAAGGGTAATCTGGAAACAAAAAATCCTCAATTAGATTAGCATGTGTGCCCATATTCTGTCTGCCTACCAAAATACACAGGGGACTCCCCAAAAGCCAGAATTATCATTTGGAGTCCAGACCCCTTGTCGTATAGGCTTCCCACATTAGTCTAGTGTTCTAGGAGCCCATTGGCATCCGTGTAGCACCAGACAGTGTTCTTGTAAGAGGCTGCATTTGGCTTCAGTGAATTTCTTTTTAGAGAGTCTTCCCACACATTTGCCCATTTCATGATAGGTGATTTACGAGTGCACCTGCTCACAATGGGCTGTGTTCAGCAGTTTTTAGCCAAAAACGGTGTGACCCTTGTGCCTCTCTATTTATCAGATCTTGCTCAAACGACTTTTTTGTTTGTTTGCTTCCCCAGAAGAAAAAAGACATTAAAGGGAAATGTTTTCCCAATGTGGAAGAAATGAAACGAAAAGGCATCCAAATTGAAGGGTTCAAAGACTGTTTTGAGCAGTGGAAAAAACATCTCAATAGGTGTACTGCATCAAATGGAGAGTATTCTGAAGGTGACTAAAGTTTAAACATGCAAGAATGAATACATAATTTTTAATAAATAAATTCTGGGTTTTTGGGGGTCCTCCTTTGTAAAATGAATATTTTTGTGGATGAAGATATCATCCAGAAAGTCTACAATTTTTCTTATAATGTCTAGTAAATTTTAAAATACCATTCATGCCAGAAAATAAGATCAAATGTTTGAAGACTAAGGAAAAAAGACAATAGAAACAAATATACCTGTGATACATATAATTATCAATTATTAAATAGCTATAATAAACATATTTGAAAACAGATGAAAAGAGAAGGAATATCCAAAGAGAATTTGAATCTGGAAAAATAATCAAATACAAATTCTCTCAAAAAAAAAATAAAATAACTGAAAATTTAAGAATTCAGTAGAAGACGACAACAGCACAAAAAACCAGGAAAGATAACTGAAATTAAAATGTTATAAGATAGCTGGGCATGGTGGCTCATACCTGTAATCTCAGCACTTTGGAAGGCAGAGGCAGGAGGACTGCCTGAGTCCAGGGGTTCAAGACCAGCCTGGGCAACTTGGCGAGATCTTTATTTATTGTAAATAAATAAATAAATAAAATTAGCCGGGTGTGGATTTCTGAGCCCAGTATGTTGAGATTGCAGTGGCCGTGAGTATGCCACTGCACTACAGCCTAGGTGCCAGAGTGAGACTCCAACTCAAAAAAAAAAAAGTTATAATATCCTTGCATTGTCCAGAAATATACGAAAGTATTCATTTAAGGTAGACACTAATAAGTCATAGATACACATCATAATCTCCAGTGTAGACACTTAAAAAGTAATAAAAAAAAAAACGTATAACTTACAAGCTAATACAAGCAAATTCATAAATACTTGATTGGTCTAAAAGAAAGCAAAAAAAGAAAAAAGAAAGAAATATAAATAAGGAACTGTCTTACTCAGCTCAGGCTGCCATAACAAAGTATCATAGACTGAGTAGCTTATACACAACAGGAATGTATTTCTCACAGTTCTGGAGGTTGTGAAGTCTAAGATCAGAGTGCCAGCATAGTCGAGTTCTGGTGAGGGTCCTCTTCTTTTAATTGTGTCCTCACATGATAGAAAGAGGGCAAGAGAGCTCTCCGCGGTCTCTTTTAAAAGGACACTAATCCCATTCACGAGGACTCCACTGTCAAAACAAACATCATATAGTCCTTGACAAAATTCTCTAAGTTTTCTCTGAAATTGAGAGAACAGGTGAGAGATCTGCTATCATGTCTTCAAATGAGCATCTTCTAAGCTCCTGGGCAATGCCATGAGGGAAGAATAAGAAATGAAAACTAAGCAAAAAAAAAAAAAGGTCATTATGCATAGATGACATGACTGGGTACACAGAAAATGCAAAACTAGATAACTAGATAAACTAGTAGAATAAGTGAGCTTAGCAAGGTTGCTAGATACAAGGTCAATATATAAAATCAATTTTATTTTTACATTCTAGGAAACAACTTTAAAAGATATCATTTGAATTCACATCAATAAAAATCAATTGCCTAGGAATAAAACTAAACTAAAAACTGTGCAAAACCTCTCATAGAAAAAAATGTAATTACTAGGAAAACTTAAAAATACTTAAGTAGGATTCATTGTGTTCTTAGACTGAAAGACTTAACATTGCAAAGATGTTAATTCTTCCCAAATGAATCCATAAATTTGATGCTATACCACTGAAAATTCCACCAGTGGCCAGGTGCAGTGGCTCATGCCTATAATCCCAGCACCCGGGAGGCCACGACAAGAGAATTTCTTGAGCCCAGGAGTTCGAGACCAGACTGGGCAACATAATGAGATCTCATCTCTACAAAAAAAAAAAGTTTTTTTTAATTAGCTAAGCATGGTGGCAAGCGTCTGTAAGCATCTCAGGAGACTGAAGCAGAAGGACCACCTGAGTGCAGGAGGTCAAGGCTGAAGTGAGCCATGACTGTGCCACTGCCTTCCAGCCTGGTTGACAAAGTGATACTCCAATTCAAAAAGAAAGTGTCAGCAGTTTTGTGAAATTTCGTGAACGAGTACAAACTAATTTCAAATTTTAAAATGAAGTCAACGGAGTCAAGTATAGCAAAGACAATTTTGAAGAGTCAAAACAAAGAGTACAAATATCAACATATAACAAGACAACACAAAACCAGAGTGATTTAAAAGTTATGGGATTGAAACAAGAAAAGACAAATAGACCAATGAAATAGAACAGAGTGTCCCATAACAGACAGACTTACCAGTAATCTTTTAAGTAACTGGTGATGAATCAATCGGACACTCATGCTACTTCAACTTATACACAAAAGATTGATTCTAATGGATCACAGACCTAAATATCAAAGTTAAAATAATAAAGGCTCTAGAAGAGAAAATGAGAGAGCAGTCTTTGGGTAAGCAAGAAGAATACAAAAAGCACAAACCATTAACAAAAAAATTGACAAACTGGACTCTACGAAAGTGAAAAACTGCTGTTCAACAACAAAACAATGGTAGGAGAGTGAAAAAGCAAGTGTTGGAAAATATATTTGCAATAGACATATCTGATAAAAGACTCATATGCAGAGTTTATTTTTAAAACTCTCAAATTAATTTTTTAAAAAGACAACCTTGGCCAGGCATGGTAGCTCATGCCTATAATCTCAACACTTGGGGTGGCTGAGACAGGAGAATCGCTTAAGGCCAGGAGTTACAGACAAGCCTGGGCAACATAGCAAGTCCCCATTTCTACATAAAAATGTTTAAAAATTAGCCAGATGTGGTGGTATGCACCTGTAGTCCTAGCTACTCTGGAAGCTGAAGGTGCAGTGAGCTATGATTGTGTCACTGCACTCTGGCCTGGGTGACGGAGTAAAACCTTGTCTTGATTGACTGACTGATAGGTAGATAGATAGATGGATAAGAGGGACAACTTATTTTTAAAACAGGCTAAAACTGGAATAGGTACCTCACAAAACAGTATGTCCAAATGGCCATTAGAGATACAACAATGTGTTTAATCGCACATGGGAGCATTAACTGGCACAACCACTTTGGAATACTGTTTAGAAACTGAACACATATAAACCCTAATCAGCAATTTTACTCACAGGTGTATATCCAACAGAAATTGACACATACCTATATTTCAGGTGCTCATTTATATTTTTAAATCTTTAATATTTGAGAATATTAGTACCAGTTATATTCTCATTACTAAAATCCAGAAAGAATACATTGTCTATCACCAGACTGGATAAATAAATTGTGGCACAGAGCACTAACAAATAATGAGCCAGCCTTAGATGCAACACCATGGATGCATCTCACAGACACTGATGAAGCAAAAGAAACCAGATACAAAAGAGCACATGTTGTATTGTTCCATTAACCTAAAGTGCAAACAATGGGCAGAATTAATCTATGCTTCCAGAAGTCTGCACAGCGGACTTTGGAAAGGCAGGTAAATACTGGGAAGTAATACAAGGCTTCTAGGCACTGATAACATTCTATGAGTTGATCAGAGTGGTAGCTACGCAACTACGTTCACACTGCAAACATTCATCAAGCTATACACTTGAGATATATGTACTTTTTGTGTCTATTATATATCAGACTTCAACTTATAAAGTTTGTTAAGTTCCTTAGGAAAGACTTAACGAGGGAAAAACAGCCTACAGAAGCCAAATAAATGAGTGTTAGAAATAGTTTATTATGGGCAAGGACTATGTCTTATACATTCACTATGTTCATGGAGTCAAGTAGAATGCCTTACATATAACAGGTATGTAGAAAGGCTAAGAACATAATAATAATAATAGTAGCAATAATAATAATACATAATGTTATTTCTACGGCTACAAATATTAGAGCTTTCAGCCAGCATGGGATCGTCCTCGTTAATATCCCTTCAAATGAAACAAACGTGGACAGGATATAGAAAAATACAGAACTGAACTGACATACAGCTTGAAGAAAATCTCACATGGCTGGCCACTGAATCCTAGCCTCAGCCCTTTCCTGTTCAAGAGTCTTTCCTGTTCAAGAGTCGTATTGATGACTATATGGAAAATATTTTAAAATGTAATGATAAGCCTACAGCACCCCACAGATACCTGACACACAAGAGGTAGAGAATACATGTTTGATAAAGGAGCAGACCTAGGAAACCATGGGCCCACCCAGTACGTTCACAGTATCACCACGCAGTGAAAACATCAGCCTAATACATGATCAGTCTGGGATTTCTGACACTCATAATGAATGGGGCAACCAGAAAGCCAATCATGTAGCTAAATAAGAATGACTGCCTGAAAACTTATTCATTCAATACCCAAAAAGAAACATAGGCCTTAGCCTCCTATAACTTACGGTTGTTTTTCTTCTTTCCACCTAACTCGTGGAAAACTGTTATGCTCTCGGTATTTCAGTGTATGGCACAGAAGAATCTTATCAAGAGCAGTTCAGCAATAATTTTTCTCTGCCCATAAAAGTAGGCTGAATATATCTAATCTTAAAAATAGAGTCCATTTATCCACAGTATCGGGGCCCTTCTTGGAAGCTGCACTGCTAAATTAAGCAGAGTTCTTGACTCTGGATGGTATGAACAACAAGTAAAAGAAGGTACCATTAATCATTTTTTCTCCTATGTAAAGATTTGCAAGTCCTTCTTGATTTATTTACCAGACTGTGTTCTGGTCAGATTTTATTCTGCTCCATTATTCACGTTAGAGGGCAGTGGCATTATCCTTGTGAACACTGAGATTTTAAAGTCCATTTCTGTACTCCAATAAGTCACCTGAGTTATCTCCACTTGCAGCCCCCTTGTACAAAACTCTGGGCTTCAGTTTGCCCATTTATAGAGGGAAATAGAAATGGTATCTCTGTTCCATTCCTACTGTGGGACTGCGTGAAACTGGTGTCATTTATGGAATCATCAGTACCATTCTCTACCAACACTCAGGTCCTTGTTTTGGTCCTGGTTCAGAGCATTATGTTTGTTATAATGTATGCCATGTTTCTTTGATAAGTATGTGAAATTCTCAAAACGATTTTATCTGTGGAAAATGTCCCAGGCAGGACTGAAACTAGAAAATATCCTACTAGCAGTAGATATGGCAGTTTCTTATCAATTTTTAAAAAGTTGAGTAGCTATCTCCCCACCTTCAAATTCGTGCTTGAGTATTCCTATCCGCCCTCATCTCCCCTTCTCCAGACCAGCCTCCAGAAGCATCTTCACCAGGTAAGAAGATGGTGAAGTCTCCAGGGAAGCAGGAAGATGGCTCCAGATTATTTGGTTCAATCCCTATCTTCCTTCCATTTGATTCTTAAACCCTTTGACAACATTTTCACAACAGCGATTTCATTTTCTAAGCAGAGAGAACTAGCTATGTGCACCTTGGTTAAGTTTGAGTCTGGGCCCGTTGTTAAATATATTCTGGCACATGGAAAGGCAGAACCTTTGATCTTCAAACGGTGAGGGCCTCTGTGTGTCCAGCAAAGTGCTGGCTGCTCTGTGTATACTGGGTAAGACCAAGGAGAAGGATGATGAACAATTAACCTAGCACGTGACTGGCGGAAGAAAGTTCTTAAAAAGTTAGAAACTATGTAACTTTTACTGACATTCAGCATATGCTTATATAAACATAATACGTTCCATATACATAAACATTTAGGTGAGGTAAGATGTATGTCTCTAATTTAACGGGGGCAGGAGGTGACACACTTTCGTCTTAATCCTGTATGTGATGCATGGTAAGCAAGTGGTCTGGCTAGTTTTGAGCAGATCTCATAACCATCTTCATCTCAAAGGAAGAATCCTTTTAAGAAAGTGTTGCAGGCACTGATTCAGAGCACTAAAGAGATTAAGATACGTGCTTTGTTGTTAAGTGCAAACATTTGTTGAAAGCTTTTACTTTTAAATCACTGATGTTAAAAGTATGAAACAAGTGTGGAATTTACACACTTAAATGCCACCGATTTACTGTTTACATTTGTTTAAAAACGAACAGTGCTTTGCAAACTACAACTTATACATACAATATAATGTCAATCACACAAAAATGTGGAGGAAAAAATCTCTGAAAATATAAATTGCTAATTATTAGAAAAATTGCCGAAATTTTTTTAGCAAGTTAAGCTAGTTATCATAGTAGGAGAGCCAAGAGAAGTCACTCAGCAGCATTATCCTGATTCCTAAGATATTTCAACATTTTCCCCTAATCTCCAATAGGAAATCGCTCCAATATATTGCTAGGCTGACCATTTGCTAAAAATTATCTGTAATTACCTATATAAGCCCTACAGTCTTTGTGAGTCCGCAGAGAAAAAAAAAACCCCACTAACAATATACACTTTTCCCACTTGTCCTAATGAGATATGCTTGTTCCAAGCCTAGCTGGATTAATCACCAACACCTCACAACATCCAAACAAAGCACACCCAGCTTAAAACCAATGAAGCTCTGTAGAGCTCTAATTTCAATTACTTATCAAAAGGTCTCCAGCAGAAAATAATATGAAACTAAAACTAAACCAAAGTCAAATAAAAATAGTGTGTGCTCTCAAATCAGGGAAAGTAGCAAGCAATGAGGTATCTGCAAAGACATAATACATGAGTGTAGGCAGGTGCCCGACGATGTTGGCTTGTAAGGAGGATGTCTCCATCCCACCCTCACCAAGAACCCACTATATCAATCCCCCCCCTACAACCTTAGATGAGGGTCTCTCTCACAAGAAAAAAGAAAACAATCCATTAATTTATTTATTCTTCCTTTTTTCTCAAGCTTCTTCCTCGTCATCGACACACGGGGTGAAAATATCGGCTACGTCGCCGATTTCCACTCATTGCCACCCTTTCCCTTCCAGTCCCCTGCGAGCTGACATCTACTTTTGCCTCCCTCCTAGAGTCCTCCTGTCAATTTCTGATGGCCACAACCAGGGTCTCCTCCTTCACCTTCTTCTCACCTGGGCTCCTTCTCTGAGATCATCTCGTCCATTTTCACGGTTTTGCCATCACACCAATGGTGTCCGACAGGCCTCGTGAGGCCTGTCCTCCCGCTGAAACATTAAATCCACGCTTCCAGCTTTGCACCTGGAATTCATTTCCTAAGACTGCCATTAGAAAGCATCACATACTGGGTAGCTGAAACCAACAGAAGTGTATTATCTCCTAGTTGGAGAGCCTAGAAAAATCCAAGATCAAAGTATTGGCGAGGCTGGTTACTTCTGAGGGGAGGAGAGAAAATCTGCTCCCTGGCGGCCTTGGGCATTGCTTGGCTTGTAAATGCAGTGCGCCCGTCTTCACAGGTGTTTTCCCTGTGAGTCTTCATGTCATCTTCCACCTGTGTGTATCTGGACAGCAGGCATATGGGATCAGGGCTACCTTAATGACCTCACCTTCACTTGATTACCTCTCTAGAGACCCTATTACCAAATAAGGTCACATTCAGAGGTCCTAGGGGTGAGGATGTCAACATATCTTTTTAGGGGAGGCACAACCCAGTCCCTAACATACCTCAAAATAAATATGTCCCAGAACAAAATCTACTGCTTTCCCCTAAAACCTTCCTTCCTCTTGATTTCCAAATTAACACCACCACCTTTCTTTGAGTCTGCTCAGCTCATCATTGTCGTTTTCCGGGCCTTATATCTAATCAGTTACAATCCTATAAAGCCTTCCTCCACAGTGTCCCTTAAGCCTCCCTGACCCTTTCCATTCCCACAACTACCACCCAAATTTAGGCTTGAACTATCTTGTGCCAACTCCGTGGTGACTGTCTCCTAATAGACTTCTCAGCTCCAGTCTCGCTCTGATCTCTCTATATCCCAATTTATCTTATAAATTGCTGCCACATTAATCTTCCTAACAGACAGCTCTGACCCATTTCCCTCCCTTGAGAGGCAAAAAAGAATAAATGAGTAACTTCAAAGGCCCCCTCACCTTACAAATTAAGTAGTACAAATCCCTGACCCTGGTCTCGAGGCTCCCTCACCTCTCCAGGATAACCACAGTCCATACTCTCACATCATTCGTTCCTTCCTACGTGTCCCCATGTGTTCCCTGCCTCTTTCCATCAGGTCCTGCCAAGGCAAGAGATCACACTCTCCAGGGCTTAACTGAAGAGAGTCTAGTGTAATGAAGGGTTCATTTACCAAGGAGTGGGCTTGGAGTCTGACAGGAGCCAACAGAGGGTGGGACTTCGAAGGACCAGCGACTGTGAGAAGCTGCTACCAGCCCTAGATCTGAAGCCACAAAGCCTCAGTGTCCCCAGCACCCGTTTAGAGGAGGAGCCTCCCGGACTTAGGGCACGGCAGAGAAGAGCGGAAAATGCACCTGGGGATGGAGAAACAAGAAACACTGCCTCCACACACCGCCGCCCTTTTCATCCATCCTTCTTCCCAGCCTCCTCATTCAAATTCATCAAAATCCCACCTATATTAGTGATGCTAAAGATGGTTTTTAAACAATAGAGCCATGACTCAAACCAAAACCGAAGGAACACATGTCAAAGATGTTATCAAATTCCTTAATTAAAGAGCCAGTAGGGTATCGCAGCAGGCTCAAAGGAGACTCCAAAGAACAGATGAATATAAGCCCGTCAGGAACACTGAGATGAATTAGCTCGGTAAGTGTAAAACCACTCAATGTCTACAACCGCATTCCATCAGACACAATTTGCATTTTGTCTCATCAAGAATCATCACCATCAGTATTCTACAACGTAACAGAGTTGTAAACCGCTCAAAGACAAGTGAAAAGCAGAGATAACCTAAATGGATGAGTGTGACAGGGCAGCCACAAATCTTTCTTTTCATCAGCCAGTTTACAATCTTTCATCATTCTCCTAACAGAGGAAGAAAGGAAAAATGGGAAGGAGGGAGGCAGGGAAGGAAGAAGGAAAGAGGAGGTTTTGGCACCTGCAAGACCCTGGGCTTGCCAGCGACACCACTTACTCATTAATTGCCCTTGAACAAGTCATTTCATCTCTCTGCAACTCAGTTTCCTGATCTGTATAAATGCAATTAACCGCTTTATAGACTAAATGGGCTGTGCCGGGAATCAAATGAATTGCAGCCATCCTGCCTGAGCTGAATAAATAGTGGCCAAAAGACTTGTCCTTTCATTTTCCTTCCTATAAAATCATGGGATTAGACCATGCTCCCTCGTTCCTTTTGAGTCTAAAAATTCGGTGACTGTAAATGCTGTCTCCTCCACAAAGCCTTGGAAAACCATACTTAAGGAAAACCATACTTAAGCCACACTGTAGTAGAACATTTGCTTTTCCCAGATTCCCTATCCCACCCACCGAGACAGAATGAACTCTCTGAAGGTAGGAACAAGCTTGTGTATGAGTCCCATCACCCAGCATGACGCACAGCTCACAGCAGGCAGGCAGCAAACATTCCAGAATGAACTGAATGAGCGAGCACTGGAGCAGGAAGGAGTTCTCTCTTTTTCGTATCCTCTTTCGTGTGAGCAGGACTGACTAGGTGGGATGACTTAGCAGGTGTTCCTGTGTGATGCAGTTTTTTGTGGCATGAACAGGAAATTTACACTTAATATTGACACTCCATTTTCAGGAGCTGATGGCCCCTTCACTGTCACAAAGAAGATGGCAGTGAAACCAGATTCCTTAAGCTTTTCTGACAGTCATCAATCAAAAACATTTTTTCTTAGGTTTCATTTGTCTGGAACTCAAGAAAAAAATGTTCTCCTGACATTCTGCTGAACCTACAAGCCAGGAGAGGTAAGATGATCATAACTGCCAATTGTCGTGGTGTTCTTGAAGACACACCATGATAGACGTGTCCAGGATCAAAGGGGACTTAGTCTATTTTTAGTCTAAAAATAAGAAGAAAGGGAAAGGGCACCAGGGATTGTTTCTGCCACATTTTGTAAGAGCCCTGATCATCTCTCAATATGTTGTTCTTCCCTCAAAGGAAGGAAAAAATGGTGTTCTTTCCTATGGGCTCATAGCTGTTGCATGCCCCTGAAGTATAGTTCTTGGAAATATTCTCGTTTTAAAAGAGACACTTTGGCTGGGCTCGGTGGCTCAGCCTGTAATCCCACGCCTTTGGGAGGCTGAGGTGAGTGGACTGCCTGAGCCTGCGGGTTCGAGACCCACCTGGGCAGGCAAGACCTCACCTCTACAATAAATCAAAAATTAGCCAGGCATGGTAGCGCGCACCTGTAGTTCCAGCTACTTGGAAGGCTGAGGTGGAAGGATCTCCAGAGCCCAGCAGGTCGAGGCTGCGGTGGCCGGGAGCGGCCACTGCACTCCAGTCTGGGCGACAGAGTGAGACTCCAACTGAAACAAAAACAAAAAGCAAAAACAAAATAAAAATAAAAATAAAAGAGACACTTTGAAATGTGGTCACCCCTGAGCTTACTCCCCCAAATTTCAACTGTTTCAAAAATAAAATGAATTAAAAGTTTTAGAATCTGTACTTTCAGAGCTCGAGGTAGCATTTTATTGAAACTTTCATTCCTGCCTTACATGTTGTTGTACATTCTGGATGCTGGCTTTCATGTTATTTTCACTCTGGCCCTGACGCTATCAAAATGTCCAAATCTCTGCTTTTACCGCCATTTATTCTTCCCTGCAGAGGTGGAGTCCTGGAGTCCCATATCATGTCCATGTTCATCACTCTTCTCCTTAGGCCTCCCTGAATCTCCAAAGAGCACAAGCCCACTGTGGTTCCAGCTACCTGGAAGGCTGAGGCGGAAGGATCACCTGAGCCCAGCAGGTGAGGACGCGGTGGCCATGAGCGTGCCACGGCATCCAGCCTGGGCGACAGAGTGAGACTCCGACTCAAAACAAAAAACAAAGAGCACAAGACCATAAGCTACTGCTTCCAAGGTGATGTATATAAGGTTCCACTGTCTGGACCCCTCAACTCTACGTGGACTATGCCTCCTTCTACCTCCACAGCATCTCCTAGGTACCTGGGATAATGTTGCGACGAATTGCCCTATTCTGTATTTATTATCTAAACTACTGTCTCACAGAATCAGTTTAGTCAAATTCCACAAACATTAAACACAGGGCGATGTGGTAGATGTCCTGAGAGGCGCTGGTAACGTAAGTAACTCACATTCGATATCATAAAGTAACTTCCAGAAGAGAGAAGCAGGGCATCAGGTTTCCCCTTGCTTTAAAATAAATTCATCTCCCACAGAGAGGGACCCATATGTTCTGTAAGATCAAGCGAGGGTTCTAGAGCCAGCCTGCCGGGATCTGAATGGTGGCTCCACTACTCCTATCGGCAAACACTGGACCACTGACTTAACTTGTCTGTGCCTACCTCTAGGGGATTTTGTAAGGACTTCATGAGAAAACACACATGCAACACTTAGGGCAGACATACTGAATAGTAATGCATCGAGGCACTTCTGAGAAATAAAGCCACCTACTGCTGTAGATAAGTCACCATAGAAAGCATCTCTGGTCTCCTGACCCAGCATCACACCAGAGAGATGGCTGCCCCTCTGGAATGACACTGTGTTTGAGATCAGAGTAACTTCTGTCAGCCTCGAGGCTATTCAAATGTGCCCTAAGAGTGCCCCAGACAACCTTGAAAAGACTTGGATACCAGTTTCCCTGAACAGTGAGATGGTAAAGGTTTGTCTCTGGCCCTGATCCTGTCAAAATGCCATCTCATCACCAACTCACTCATGAGCCCTATAACTTATTCCTTTCACAAAAAACCTAATAAACATTTTTTTAAAAAACCCAAAGCACTGGAAGGAGTAATCGAGACCTACAATTCACTGCTACCCATGAACTAATTTAACTGAATTTCACCTCGGAGTCAAAATATGGTAAAAAGAAGTATGGAGTACTAGTTTTCATTCATGCGTGTGCGTGTGTGCGTGTGTGCGTGTGTGCGTGTGTGTGTGTGTGTGTGTGTGTGTGTGTGTGTGTGTGTCGGTCTGTTGAAACTTTCCTCATGAAGTTTCTCTGCATATAAAATAAATACAAACTCCAGCAAAATCTAAAAGAATTTAAATCACAGTCCTTTTTATTTTGACAACCAGAAACCTGCTGTGGAAATAAGAGAATACAACTTCTAACGGCTATAAACTCGGTGTGATCTTCAGCATTCACTTTAACAATATCCCAGTTTACTCAAGACCAATGATATGATTCTTCCTGCAATTTTTCTTTTTTCTTTTTCTCTTCTTGAGCCTCTCAAAATATGTCTTCTTGTTTTATATCTTCGGTCATGTATTAATATGAGTGAAATTCACAAGTACATCATATTCTAAAATAAAGCCATTAAAATTTCCATTAAATGTAGAACAAATATGCAAAAACTCATTTAAAAATCCCAAAAGTCTGAAAGGGAAAAAAGTGCTCGCCATAGCAGGAAAAGGAAATTGGCCACATCGAGTCGTTCTTTCCACCACAGGAATGAGATGTGTGAGCCTATGTCCCTCACTCTCTCATCTCACTGGGTTTCCCCACACAGGAAGAACCATGTGTCCCAGTGAGCAAGTGTATGCTCGCTCCTGCCTCAACCCTTCTCAGCCTAGCAAAAAGCCCTGCCAGCCTCTAAGCCCCCACAGCATTTTCTGCTGTTGCATTCATTTTCCCCTGCATCTGCCTTGGCTCCGCAGCTCGATTTAAGGCTTCCTTCTGGTAAACTGGCAGATACGAATCATCAGTTGATGGACGGCTGGGCCCCAGGTCTCCCCCAGCTCACGCGTCAGTGGCACTGGCTCTCTCTCTGTCCCCCAGTCAGAAAGGGGAGCTCTACTTGAGCAGTGAGCACCGAGGGTACAGGTGCGGGTCTTCTGGACACTCCAAATCACTCGCAGGGCAAGCCTTGGATTTCCATCTCGTAGCAGCCATATCAGCACAGAACTTTAATTGGGCAATAGGAATCAGGAAATAAACCTTACACTTGGACTTTGAGGTTGAGGCAACATTTTAGGAAACCCCCAAAACACGGTTCACTCTTCGCCAGCCACGGAAAAGGTAATGAAGGGAAGCCAGGAAGCACTTCACAGCTAAGACAGTAGACAGGATTTGCAACAAAGTTCCCAGGCGTTTAATTACTGAACCTGTGGTTCTCCAGTAGGGGGATTTCCAGGGGACCCAGAGATCGATCAACATACTTCTTTCCAGTCCCAGGGCAAAGTTTTGTTATGCTCATCCCTCTGAGCAGTTTGAGTCTGGTTGACTATTAGCACGACAATATGAAACGAGCCCCTTGGAGACAACTGACTCCCCACTTTACTTCTCCCGAAAGAACCTCTAACTGACCCCACCAATCTCAAGGTCACACAGCCACTTGTTGGCAGGGTCTCCATCCCAATGTTCTTTCCGTGATTCAGAAAAATAAAAGTAATGAGACCAAAGGGCTCCACTGGATACTCCAGCAACGTCCTGAGAAGTCACCTCACTGCCTAGGAGCTGCTTGTTTGAAATACAAATTCTGACTAGAACCCAGTATTTCTTTAGGGCAGCCCCAGTCACTCAGACTCAATGAATCCTTATTTATTCTCTTGCTCTTCTTGGATTACTTGCTTCCGTTGACTATAACTTCTCACTTTTAAATCTCCCTCATAAGCCTGAGACTGGGTGTCCTCACCTGTTGGTCCAGGAAGCCACTGCAGCCTCCCAAAGCAGCAATCGTCACTGTCTCTCTCACCCTACACACTCCCTCTGTCCTCATCTCAGACCTTCACTCACCAACCCTCCTACTCTGCTATCTCTAGAAGGGATCTTACTTCCATTCTCCCGACCCCACTATCTTCACCTACTTCCTTCATAACAGATTCCTTCTTTCTGCATTTGGACACATTGGAGTAATCTCCACATTTAACCGAAGTGGAGATCAGAGGGGAGATCTTTTCTCTTGTCTCAATCTTCTGCTTGCCATAACATTTCTCTCAAACGTGTCCTTGTAGCTAACACCGTGCTAAGCTCCATGGGAAACTGATGCCCCAACACGGTCCCAAGCCTCCCGCAGAGCATTAGGAGACCGATCACAAATCATTGATAAAATGTGTGCAACTGACAGGGAAGCTCAAAAGATGGTCAGAGGAAGGTGAAATAAGATCTGGCCGGCGTGATCCAAGAAAACTCCGTGTAGAATGGTTCAGCAAGGAATCAAAAGGTAGGTAATAAGAGGTCATGAGCCAAGTAGAGAAGTGAGGATGGATGTGACCTGAGGTGTGTGTGGAGACGGTGGACACAAGGGTTTCAGGAGGATAGAAATGGCAGGCAGAGTCTAGGTAGGTTGCTGATTTGCTGGAGGAGGGAGGACAATGAAGGTTGGAACAGGGTCTGGGATATGAACGAGAAGGAAATGGCACATGAATGAAATCTACATCTGAGCTAAGCCGGGCTCCGTGGCTCAGCCTGTAATCTCGTGCCTTGAGACGCTGAGGTGAGTGAATTGCCTGAGCCCGCGGGTTCGAGACCCGCCTGGGCAACTTGGTGAGACCTCATCTCTACAATCAATCAAAAATGAGCCGGTCATGGTAGCACTCACCTGTAGTTCTGGCTACTTGGAAGGCTGAGGCGGAAGGATCACCAAAGCCCAGCAGGTCGAGGCTGCGGTGGCCAGGAGCGGCCACTGCACTCCGGTCTGGGCGACAGAGTGTGACTCAAACACACACAAAAAAAAAAAATCCGAGCTAGACAGCAAAAAAGAAACACGACGGGATGGGATGACAAAGTAGATGCAAGGAAATAAAACAGAATTAAACAAATGTATGGAGTGCCTCCCGTGATCCAGGCACTGTAATATGTTTTCACACAAGTCCTATCATGTGATCTTTAAGAATCTCTCTGAGATGCGCAATATTACCTTTATGTTGCAAGGGAAGCATAAAAGAATGTCCCTGAGTCCAGAAAGTTAGGCACTGGATTCGAGCCTCAAACTCAAGTTTTCTGAAGGTTAGGATCACACTGGTTTCTAAGCCAGAGCCAGAAATGGGAGTACCAGTGACCAACAGAACCACTCAGGAGAAGAGTCATTTAGCGAACCTAACAGGTGATGAGCTCCAGATGGAGTATCCAGAGACTGAGAGGAAGGAAGGAAGTCTAAACAGAGGCTTGAAATGAGGGCCCGGGGCCATCTGATCTGTGGTGGCTTTCTCCTACAGGAAGGAGTAGCTTCGGGAGGGTTTCTTTCATCACTCTGCCTCTCCGAACTAGATGGAGTCATTGCTAAATCTTTTCAAACTCAATGATATGAAAGATTTCAGATTATGTGACTTAGATGAGCTCAAGAAACCAGAATAGACAGAACAGGAAACAGGACAGACTTTTGGGAGAACCACAATTTGAAGCAGAAGTGAAAAGCACCGTGAAAAAGCACCAACAGAAATGGAAAACAATACCCAAAGCCAACCAGAGTAGCTTCACAAAGGAGGGTCAAGTGAGTACAGCTTGAGACAGGGGTCTAAGGGAACAGGCACGGAGAAGGACATTCAGATGTGACAAGGAGAAGGATCCTAGGAACGGCCAGGAAAATGGTCTTAAGAAGGAAGAGAAGCTAGAAAAATACATGGGGTGGGGGGGACAAGCAGCAGGAAGAGATTACATTTGGAAGAGGAAAGCAGCTAAAGAAGGCATGAGGTGAAACAGAAATTGTAAGAAGAAAGAAGTTAGCAAGCCACAAGGAATAAGTGAAGAAAGAGCATATATCGATAGGAATGCTTTAGTACATGATGGGAAGCCAGCATACATATATATACATTTACATATATATACACACACACAATGTCTCTCTCTCTGTGTGTGTATTTATATATACATATGTAAATGTATACATATGATGGCCTCCCATTCTGAACCAAGGTCTAGACCATATGAAGAATTGTAGAAGAAACGAAGCCGGGCTCGGTGGCTCAGCCTGTAATCCCATGCTTTGGGAGGCTGAGGTGAGTGGATTGCCTGAGCCTGCGGCTTCGAGACCCGCCTGGGCAACTTGGTGAGACCTCATCTCTACAATAGGTCAAAAATTAGCAGGGCGTGGTAGCGTGCACCTGTAGTTCCAGCTACTTGGAAGGCTGAGGCGGAAGGATCGCCGGAGCCCAGCAGGTGGAGGCTGCGGTGGCCGGGAGCGGACATTGCACTCCAGTCTGGGCGACAGAGTGAGACTCCAACTCAAAAAAAAAAGAAGAAACAAAACCTCCTTTTCAGTGGCTGGAAGGACAGGAGAGCAGAGTTGGGCAGGGACTCCGGCGAAGGTCAAGTTAAGGATAAAATGGGACAAGAAGGTTTAAATCAAATCTATAAAGAATAATGTGCTGATAAAGTATAATTCCTCTGAGATATTCGTAAACTTTGCACTCCTCTATGCTGCTAAGTTGGGGTGTGACACTGGGCCAAATTATTTTGGCTCTCTGAGCTTCAGTCTCCTTATGTGCAAAATCAGAGGCAGCAGTAGACTAGGTAATGTTTTATAAAGGTCCCTTCCTACCTTACATCCTAGAGTTATATATGTTTTCCCCTTCTAATTGGACCGAGCTGTCCTCTAAATTTGTTCTTTGCAATTATAGTTGCAAACCATGTGTCGACTTATTTTGAATGCATCCTTAGCACCTCACAGCATATCACGCATACAGAAGGTGTTCAACAAATGCTTTTCTGAATTAATAAAATGCCCATAATGTCAAAGTCCCCAAAGACAGATGTGTACTTCCTCATCTCTCCCCCAAAGGCTATCTACAGAAGCACAGTTACCCAGCACTGCTGGAGTCCTTTCTAGGATAATTCAGCTGTGATTTAAAAAAAAAAAAAAAACACTTATCTAAAGCCAAAGTACAAATAAGATTGAATGTCAAGTAAATTAGTGCCCTAAGTGTTTTAGATCTTGCCCTTCTTGCCAATGTATACACACCAACGTTTAAGTTTAAAAAAATAATAATAATAAGTCTGATGACGTAAGCCCAGCTGGGCATTCCATCAGTTCCTTGGAAAGATATTGGAGTGCAAATCTATCTAAAGCTCCTCATGGCTTCAATACCAAGGAAGCAAAGAGTGCAGCTTTCTACTGCTCACTCAGTCTTTTCATTTGTGCTGTGACATGCCTACAGCTGAGAAAACGACTTGGGTATGCTTGCTATAAACCTAAAACATACTTGAACAGCTAATCTCCTGGAAAGAACATGATTAGCTCAAGATTTGAGTTTTAGTCCTAGTTCTGCACTGCTGAGCACTGAATTCATACCACTGACCTTCCTGGACCTCTACAAATGAGGCCTAAACATTCCCGCCCAACCTGTCTCACAGTGCTGTACACAGGCATCCATACTTCATAATTATCACTATTAATTGCTGAATACTTGTTAAGCACTGAGAAGAAATCTATAGTGAAATAGTCTGCTGTGCAAAGGAAGACAGGAGGAGAGCTGTAAGCATTCCTATCAGAATAATTTTTGCAGCCAGGACTAAGTTTTAAGTCTCAATTTATGCATAAACACAAAAGTAAATATACAGTACACTCTAAGAGTAACTCAACTGTGAAAGAAAGTAACTCACAAATGAAAGAAAGGCACAGTATTAAAAAAAAAACAAAACTCTTCACCAAGGTCATTTTATATCACGGTTTTCCTAAAGTCAGAGGAATGCCTTTTAAAAAACATTCTATAAGACTGCATGAAAAAGAGGAGTGTAACTAAAAAAGCCACATTTTTAAATCCAAATGACAGTCTCTTGCTACAATGGTAAGTTAGTAAAATTGGTAAAATAAAATAAACCACACATCCCAAATCATGGCTATGTTTGGATATGACAGTGAACAAATCCATTATGGCTGAGGGCTTGTTTTATGATAGGGTTTTTCTCTCATAAAATAAGAGTCCCGGCACATCCAGAGTTTACACAAACATATTTTCAACCTCTCTCAAAGATAAACAGATCAGAGTGGGCTTGTTTCTATCTAGAGGGAGAGCCACTGAATCGAAGTTGATCGTCCATCTACATAACCATTTGGAAAGAAGGTGAGCAGACACACAGGCAATAAACTGCACAATGGAGAAGAGTTGAGAGGCCCTGGTACAGGCCAACCAGTGACAAAACCCTTCACAAACGAAGGATTAATTTACAGCAGCAGACGTAACTCACGGATACAGTCCATTAAACACTTCACCTCTACTTCCCTTAACAGAGATCTCAGATGTCTTCTAGAAAAAGAAAAGAAAAAAAGCTTTCTGGGGACGGTAGACAGAAAGATGCCTCGAAGTCCTGTGGTGCCGAATACACACCCAATAGACAATTATTTGCTCGAGATAATAATTAGGATGTTCTAATCAGAATATATGAAATGTCTGGTCAACCTCACAATTATGTTGTCTTAATGGCTGTTTGGTTTTCTTCTGCTATGCACAGCAGTATCCATTGCTATCTAGAAGTCTTCAATTGACAACCAAATTTATCAAGATGTACAGATTCCTAATACTCCTTGGGCTATTTTTGCTAAAAAAAAAAAAAAAGAAAGAAAGAAAGAAAGAAATAACTCATATTCACAAAACTGCACACAACAGAGGAACAAATGCCCCAGAAAAAAAAGAGATGACTGCAATGTGGAAACTACATTCTCTTTGTCACTAACCCCATTCACATTTCTGAACCATCAACATTCTCAGGGTAAGAGAAAAAAATGGAAGAGATGGAGGGTACTAGAGGAGCTTTTAAAGGATTTGAGAATTTCCACATAAAATTGTAAAATCATGAGGAAAAGGCATGACTTCCTTTCAGATATTAATACAACAACAGATAAATAAATACACAAATCCCCCTGCTCCACCCTGCTGCCTCCTTCAAGGTCATTTATCATCAGCACAACCACCTACGGACGTTTTGTTAAAAGAAAAATCCCAGCCTAGGACTGCCAGATCTCTACCCAGGACCCACTTATCAAAGGTGTTGCTGCAGCTGACAGGCAGCTGCTGAGTGGCAGAGAGTTCACATTACTTTATATGTGCAAAACCCCACCAGCCAGCACGTTCCCTGGGTCCCCATTAAGCATTCTGATAACACCACCTCCATGAGCTCAGCTTAACAGTTAAGCCTGCAGAAAGCCCCTGAGTGCATGAAGCCTACCAACATTTCCTAGCTAATTTTAACCCCACGGAGTTTGATAAAAATTGAATTGAAAAATTATACAGCAACCAAATATTTTGTCCGCCTGAATAAAAGGTTCCAGCGTTTCGGGAAAAATCTAATGTGGCTTCCATCACTTTTTTTAAAGTCTTACAGGCAACATTCCACTGAAAAAATAAATAGACAAACTGCATGACTAGCAGGTTTCATGTATTTCCCATGCAAGGTATCAGTGGACAGGTTCTTCAGAGCCCAGTCTTGAGCCAGTAGTTCCTCCAAAGGCATATGCAATGGTGCAAAACAGCCAGCTACCGGATTAGATCATTCACTATCTGATGCGGACCCTGGATTTTATCCTTTCCAAGCCTTTCTCCCATTCCCTTTAATGCACAAATGATTGCCCTCTCCTTCACTCCCCCCCCCCCAAAAGAAAGAGGAGGAAAAAGAGCAAAAGGGGGGGGCAGGGGGAGTCCTTAACGTTCCTGTACAAATTTACTGTTTTCACTTGTTTCATACCCAAATACATCATACATCAAGACGATCTCACACCTAAAAGTTACTATCTGGTTAATACTTCAAAATTCAGCCATCTCTATGATTTTTTGTGGTTCTGGAGGTAACTGGAACCGGGAAGGGGATATTCTCTTCCACTGCTGAGCAAAGAAGTACCAGCAGCAGCTGCAGTCGTAGGTTGGGGCAGTCTGGGATTCCTGGAAGGGAACATCCGTCGAGAAGCACAGGGGGAGAAGGAAGCACTGAAAGGAGGCTAACTAGGTTATTCTTCTCACGAAGTTGGAGCATTTTCGTTTGCGGGGAGGCTTTCCCGTCCCAGCTCCGGGGCGAGCACGGCCTCGGCCTGGGAAGTATCTGCAGTGCTCGAACAAATCCGAGGGAGGAGGCGCAGCGCCCAGAGGTACTTGAGGAGGACGCACTGGATCGGTGTAGAGTCCACCTTTCCCCGCCTGCCACCCGGGTGGAAACTCCGGGCAGCCACCCTGCCCTTACACACAGGCACACGCGCGCGCACGCCACTGGGCTGCACTTGGCACGCCATCAGCCAGCACGGAGCGAACGGCACGGCCCCTCGCGCCCCTC
>NW_007001079.1:214171-246623 GCF_000164805.1 Carlito syrichta
GCGCCGGCTGCCGAACCTCCAGGTAAAGGCTACCCGACACCTGCTCCTTTAAGCCCGGGCTACCTGTATCACGACCGGCAGGAGAGTGCTTCCGTACCTAGTGCGGGGGTACCACGCTTTCCCTAAATCATCTGCACAGAGAGCGTGGTGGGGGGCACAGAATTTTAACACATTATTCAGCAAATAAATTGCGAGCGCCTGTGCCCAACAATGTGGTGCAAGACAGACTCTGGCGCTCGTAGTCCAGATCAGAGGAAGTGGCAGCCTTCCTTGAACAAGGAATTGCCGTAAAGTAGGGGACTGTATCCGTAAGTTCGAAGCACTGGGTGTCTCTGAACTCAGACCACGGTCCCCATTATCCTTGCAGAGAGAAGAAATCCCAGCATCCCACCGCAGATCATCATCTTGCTTTCGTGATCCTCCTGGCAATAGCCCACCAAACCCCCACGACACAAGCAGCTGTGACTAAGGAAATGCAGAGTCTGAGACAGTGGGGACAAGAAAGCGTTTTCGTCTCTTCTTCTAGTCCGCATCTCTTTCTTCGTGTAAAGTCAAGTCTTCAGATGTCATCCTGCAAAGATGCCGAAGCTGTAAAGCTCTTGGTATCCGTTTACCTCACATTACGCGTCCTGCAGAAATTCACTCGTCACTAAAACCCAGTAAATCTATGCAGCTGACATTTTATTTTTAGCATTCATTAACTTTGCACTCACTGGGCTAGGTTTTGTATATTTCCAGGAGAATGAATACCCTAAACAATATGTCTATAAATACTCTCCCTCCTGGGGAGGGACAACGTTCTGCCCTGTCTTATGGAAGCGCTCTTGTCATCTTACCCAAAAACTTGACATATTCCTTTATCCATGACTAGTAACCAAGTCTTAAACCATCACTATTTATGTGAATTTCTACTCTTAGGAGTGGCTCTAAATGAGCAACCAGTGAGCTCACCAAAGAGAAAGATAAAAGTCCTCTATGAGCAATGACTGTATTCTGAAATCGACTCCTGATCTAATGTTAAAGCATTTGATCTTCCAAATTTAGAACATATCAAATTGACCTTTTAAAGAATTTTATTCGGAACGTGCACAGAAAGTTTCTTAATTACCCTATTCTATAGAGTAAAATAATATAAAAATAAATAATATAAAACCTCTTACTCACCAGTTTTTCATTTTGGCATTTTAACTAGGCTGTAAATGTTTCTAGCAAGAGTTATATTTATGATTCCTTTAATTCCCCCATCATAAGTAGAATAATGCTAAATGGGCTAGATGCTCAGTGGCTACTAATCACTGTATCCAGTATTCAACAGCAAGTAGACACAGAGCAGAGGATATTTATAAAACGTACCATTTATGTGTAATATGTATAAACATATCATTTATGTGTAATACTTTTTACTTATGGTTTTTTAAAATTTAACCCTTTTGGATGATCATCAGTTTAGTTATAATTTCCTACTTTTTTCTTACGTTGGACAATTGTAGTAGGAAAATTTGTTTCAAAATGTATAGACTTTAAAACACAAAAGTATAAAACTATGAGGTTTATGGACTTCTAATCTTTATTTTTTAAAAGAACTAAAGCAAATATAGCAAGTGGTTTAATATTGATGGTGGGTATATGAGTGTAATATTATTTTTGTTACTCTGATACTCTGATATATTTCATAATATATAACTTGAGATCATTTTTCCAAAAAAAAAAGTACTTCAACAGAAAGCTATGGAAACCTTTTTACTTACAATATTTTTTAATATAACTGCTTTGGATGGTTTAGTTATAATTCCCTACTTCCTTCGTCTGTTAGACAATTGTAGTAAGAAAGTTTGTCTTCACATGGAAAGACCATAGAATGAGAACTAATCTCACAATCTATACAAATGTATGGTTTTGCTGCACAGAACTTTAACAAGTTCTTTGAACAAATGTTAAGTGAGCGCCTGTCAGACAATGTGGTACAGGATAGACCCTGGAGTCTGTACCCTAGATTAGAAGGGCGAGACTAACTACAAAGAACTGCAGTAAAGTATGCAAAAAATGTAATTTTAATTGAGAAAGAAATACAAGTTGGATAGAACTTAAAGTTTGTGTCGAGTGTCTTTTTTTCTTTTTCTTTTAGAAAGGATCTTGCTCTGTCACCTGGCATGATCATGGATCACTGTAGCCTCAAATTCCTAGGCTCAAGCAGTTCTCCTAGCTCAGCCTCCCAAGTAGCTAGGACTACAGGTGTGCACCACCACACCTGGATAATTGGTTTTAATTTTTGCTAAACGTGAGGTCTCACCATGTTGCCCAGGCTGGTCTTGACTTCCTGGCTTCAAGCAATCCTCGCACTTCAGTCTCCCAAAGTACTGGGATTATAAGCATGAGCCACCACACCCAGTCTATTCAGTGTCTTTAATTCTTAATATAGACTTATGTTAAAAGGAATTTGAGACATAAAAAGTAGACATTTTTCACAGGCACAAAACTATAATTCATTAAGTAGAAAAAAATTGTTAATTTAGAATTTTCATAGGCATCCAGTATTTGATATCTATGTGTCTTATAATTGTTTTATAAAATTTTTCTTTTTTTCTAAATGCATGTTATATATAATTGCTTATTATGCCTTTTGCTATTAAAATGTGGAATCTTAATATTGTTTTAGTGGAATCTTTCGATTCAACAGATAACACTCCACTTTAGAACTTTATTAATTATAATATTAAAAAGTTTAGAGGATGACATGTCTATATTTTTTACTCTAAGTTTGGGAAGTATTTTATTTTAGGACTAACTTTAAAGAGACTGCACACCAGTCTGGGCAACTTGACTCAAAAAAAAAAAAAAAAAAAAAAAAAGATTATATCCCTGCAAGAGAGGGAAAGAATTACATTTTCCTTTTTATAATTGAGAGTTTTCTGCAGTTATCTAATTAAGAATGGGCCAACATAACCCATTATTCACTTGCAGGACTCTAGACATCCTTAAGTAAGAAAAAATTAAGACAAATTAAGACTTTTCATTTTGATTTACAACTTACTAGGCTCCCCAATAGTGTACGTGAGCTTAAAAAATTAACTTCCTCCTTGAAGTTGCTACAGAAACTCAGCTAAAATACTCAGTGTTATTATTTTACTTAATCTTTTAGTTAAGATCATATAGGATTGCCTGAGCCCATGGTTTGAGACCAACCTGGGCAACTTGGCGAGGCCTCGTCTCTATAATAGATCATGAAATGAGCAGGGCATGGTGACATGTGCCTGTAGTTCCAGCTACTTGGAGTCTTCCAGCTACTTTGAAGGCTGAAGTGGGAGGATCGCCTGAGCCCAGCAGGTCGAGGCTACAGTGGCCATGAATGTGCCACTGCACACCAGTCCGGGCAACTTGACTCAAAAAAAAAAAAAAGATCATATAAATTAAAGACCTCATTACTGATGTGAAAGTCTCTGTAATTGTCATTAGATCATCACAAAATTAGGATTAGAGAGGCCCTGACATCCCGAGATTTAGCCCATTTCTTGTCAACTCAGATTTCCAGTTTCAAAATCTCTAAGGAACGTTTCATACATTTCTTCTTACCCCATTTCAGAAACTCAAACCAAAATTTTTGAAAATTTCCACTTAATTTACATCTTTATCACATGTATTCTAAAATACTATAATTCTGATGTGCACCTGTCCTAAAAATAAGTCTCTAAGGAGCTTACCACAAGCTGGCCCAAGTCTCTGAGTCTGTATTAATGCAAGGTGACCAGAAATGGTATCACAAATGATGATTATGGTGTTGAAACCTCCTTTATTGAGCATTTACTATGCTCCGGGCACTTTCATTTCTTGTTTCTCTTTGTCTTCACAGCAATACCATTTTAGAAAAAAGAAACCAAGGCTTAAAGAAGTTAAGTGAGCCGACCAAGATTACACAGCAGCAGAGTGGTAAGGCAGAGGTCTAAGGACTCCAAGCCTGAGCCCTTTATCATGATTTTTTGCTACTTTCCTAACCTCAACCCAGAGTGGAAAGCAAAGAAAAGAGTCTAGACTAGCACGAACTAAAAAAGGCTCTGGCAGCCCCGAGAGATCTGTCCCTGGTTTCAGGCCAAACCGGGTCTTGCTAGCTCTTGGAATGCCAAGTACGTTCTGGAAAGAGACAAGGATTACTATGTATTCAGAAATAAAATCCAATTTATGCCTTTCTCCACAGTTTGGATTCTTAGGGGAAATCAGTTTTTCAAGACTTGAAGGTTATTCATCACTATCTCATCAGTTCCTTTAAAATCATGAAGCCTCAAACTATAATTAGTATTCTGGTTTCCAGAGTCAGGACGGAACCACATATAGATGATAGCAGTAAACATGTTCTACCTCTCGGGATCAGAGGAGCCCTTGACACCACAGAGAGGGGTGACCCTACGTGACCCTACAGAAGTTGCTAATGACAGTAGTTCCCTCTTGGTCTCCTCTTATGCATAGCTTTGCTTTCTGTAGTCCCAGTGACTTGCAGCTCAAAGATATGAAATGGAAAATTCCAGAAAAAAACAATTCCTAAGTTTTAAACCGTGTGCCGGTCTGAGTAGCACGACGAAATCTCTCACGGTCTCTCTCCGTCCCACACACGACGTGAGTCACCCCTCTGTCGGGCGTGTCCCTGTTGTCTATGCTTTCCACGTGGTCAGTAGCCATTTCAGGTATCAAATCAGTGTCATGGTATCACACTGCTTGTGTTCAAGTCACCTTTATTTCACTTCATAATGGCCCCAACATGCAAGAGCATATTGCTATAATTGTTCTTGTAATTTTATTACAAGTTGTTGTTAATCTCTTACTGTGCCTAACGCATAAATTAAATTTAAACATAGGTAAGGCTTGGCGCAGGTGGAGGTGCAGGTTTCTGAGAAGATGTGAAATCCCCCGCCACTGAGATGGCCTAGTGGCTTTGCAGGTAGGTCATCACGACTGTTGCATGTCTCCTAAGGCAGATCTTCATGGTTTGCCTATTTCTTGGATCCAAAACCCGATGAACATTTTTGATTCACCCCTCATGTTCCCCACCAAATATGAGTGTCTTTTTAGGGATCAAAAGACAACTTTCTGATTCTTGTCTTTATGCTCCGGATTATTTCATTAACTTCGTAACGAATCTTCCTGTTTCTTGTCCTTTTCCAGCGTGAATCATCTTCCCAACTCCCAACCTCCCCTGACAACACTCCCATCATGCCACTTCCCTGACCAGTAAGGACTGGAGTCATTGAAAGATGGCGCCCACATGCCTGCCAGGCTGTGCACAAACCCCTCAGCCTGGCATGGGAGGCTCTCCAAAATACAGCCTTCAGCATACCTTTTCCATATGTACTTTCAAGTATTCCCCTATTTTGGCTCTCAACCAGGCTCATGTTCTTCAGAAAAAAGTGTGGGCTACTCACCCACGCCTCCTCTTTTGCAGTCTCTTTGGCCACCTGGAGCCGCAAAATCCTGTCAAAATCTGCTCCGTCCTTCAAGGACTTGTTCAAAGCCCACTTCGGAGCTTTGATTCTTCTGGCTTCAGATTGTAACTCCCTAATGTAGTGATTTGTTTAAGGGTAGCATCCTCCAAATGCACCAATCGCTGCTGCCCAGAAGCAGAAGCAATGTGGCTACTGTGTGTGTGTGTTTGTGTGTGTGTGTGTGTGTGTGTGTGTGTGTGTGTGTCGGAGTCTCACTCTGTCACCCAGGCTGGAGTGCGGTGGCATGACCATGGCTACCGCAGCCCCAACCTGCTGGGCCCAGGTGATCCTTTCACCTCAGCCTTCCACGTAGCTGGAGCTATAGACATCTGCCATCCCTCCTGGCTAATTTTTTGATTTATTGTAGAGACAGGGTCTCACCATGTTTCCCAGGCTGCTCCCAAACTCCTGGGCTCAGGGAGTCCTCTCACCTCGGCCTCCCAAAGTGCTGGGGTTATAGGCATGACCTACCGTGTTATCTAGAGAAGATAACAGAGGGGCAGTTTTGTAGATAAATGGTCAGGAAAGGCATCTCTGATCAACTCACATGGCAACAGTGACTTGTATCAAGCCAGGGAATGAGTCTCGTGGCTAACTAGGGGAAGAACATTCCACGAGAGGGACAGGTATGTGCAAATGTTTGAAGACCAGCAAGAAAGGCAGGACAGTGCAGTAGGCAGAGCAAGGGAGGGCAGGGAAGGATTATGGATGGTGAGATCAGGGAGGCAGTGAACCCAGTACACATCCTGTCCATTTTCAGTGGGAGCATCCATTGCAAAGGGCCTGGCTAACTCAGTCAGGTTTCAGTGAGGCCAGTTGGTTACCCAGTTTAACATCAAACCTATGCTCTGTGCATTTCTAAGTCTTGGATCTGAGAAATCTTCTATGTGACTATATATTTTCCTTACCTGTCACATTTTGCTAGGAGGTCCAACTGGGTGGATCATATTTATTGTGATACTAAGACACCCTGCATTCCATCAGCCTTGCTATTGACTTGAGAAATGGCTGAAACAACGAACCCTTGTTCATTTGCTCTCGGGAATCAGGACAGAGCCGTGGTGGTAAGTGTGGGCTTTGAAGCCAGGCAAGCAGTTCAAATCCCTTCCTTGTCATTTACTGGTAAGTTACTTAACTGCCTAAACCTCTGTTTCTCTGGGTATAAAATGAGGATAACAAGAGTATCTCATGAGGTTGTTGTGGACATTAAGTGAGATAATACATGGAACTTGCAGCGCATGGTGCCTGGAATAAGGGTACACCCATTAACTTGCATGTGTGTGTGTGTATGTGTGTGTGTGTATAATTGTGACTCCCATTAAACTTAGAACTGAAAATCTTTATATTATCTAAAATACAATCAATCAGATTGTTTTTCAGTACAACAATTTTGAAAATATGTATTTTTATAATTTTTTCCATTATTGTTGTTAATAGGAAAAGCATTTCTTCGGTAAGTTCTCATCTAGAATGCAAACACACTCACTTCACTTCCCAATAAATACCCCACTGTCTTTTAGATTTTTTTTTTTTTTTTGAGTTGGAGTCTCACTCTGTCGCCCAGACTGGACCTGCTGGGGTCCGGCGATCCTTCCGCCTCAACCTTCCGAGTAGCTGGAACTACAGGCTCGTGCTACCACGCCCGGCTCATTTTTGATTTATTGTAGAGATGAGATCTCGCCAAGTTGCCCAGGCGGGTCTCAAACCCACGAACTCAGGCAATCCCCTCACTTCAGCCTCGCAAAGGCGCGGGATTACAGGCTGAGCCACCAAGCCTAGCCAGATTTGTTTGTTTGTTTGTTAAATTAACTGAGTCCTAAAAAAAAAAAAAACAAGGGCTCAAACAACAGAGGAGATTGTTTCTGTCATGTAACTGTCTCAAACTAGGCAGTCCAAACCTGGTATCATGGCTCCATGATACTATCAATGTTTCATCCTATTTCTATCTCTCAGTTCCGTCATCCTTAGTTCATGGAATCAAGTTTCCCTGTTGCAAAATGCTTGCTGCCACAGAAGCCATCGGATCCAGCTGAGAGCAAGAGGTGGATGGTGGGACAAAGAAGACCTGCCATATCAGTTAACTCACCATTTAAGAAGCTTTCCTGGAAGTTCCACCAGTAATTTTCACTTCTATCTCATAGGCCAGAATTTAGTCACCTATCTTTATAAGAAAGGCTATGAATACAGGGATGAGGGTGTGGGGGCAAAAAAACCAGAATTTATGTATTTAAAAATGTTTATTTATCCTTACATGTTTAAACTTCAGTCACCTCCAAAGTCTCTCTGTTTGATGCAATGCACCTAGCAAGATGCTTTTCCACTGCTCAAAGCAGTTTTAGAACTCATCCATTTTGATGCCTTTTAAGTGCTTCTGCCGTTTTTTGTTTCACCTCTTCCACATTGGCAAAATATTTCCTTTTAAGGACTTTTTTCCACCTAGGGGAACAAACAAAAAAAGTTGCTCAGGGCCAACAGGGAGAGTGGGCAAGGGGGTCATGCCAATTTTGTTTAAAACTGCTGAACGCTCAGCACAGTGTGGGCAGGTGCATTGTCATGGTGGAAAAACCAGTCCCCTGTTTGCCACAGCTCAGGACGTTTCTTTCGCAAATCGTGCCTCCACCTTCTTAAAACTTTCTGATAAAAACTTTGAATGACCATTTGATCCGGAGAAGCAAATTCTGAGTGCACAATCCCTCCCACATCAAAGAAACAAAGGATCATTGCTTTTACATTTGACTTAACTTGTGCTGTTTTGGGTCATGGGGAAGTGGCAGTTTTCCACTGGCTAGATTGCTCTTTTGTTTCAGGGTTGTAGCATTAGTACCAAAATTCATCTCTGGTTATGATTTTGGAAAAAATTCAGGATCAATTTCCAACTCCCCTGCAAAGCACGGCAAGCCACCAAGCAACTGTCTCTTTGTTCAGGCATGAACAAGTGAGGCACGAATTTTCAGATAAAATTCACTGGCAGGAACTCCATGACACCCCAGTCAATTCCACAAGTTTATCCATAGTCTTGACAGTGGTCTTCCAAGATGACTTGATGAATTCTTACCAAGTTTTCTTCAGTTTTGCTGGTCACAGGATGCCCAGAACGAGGTTAATCATCCATCGGTATTTCACCTGGTTTAAAATGAGAAAACCATTCGTAAACTTGTGTTTTACTCAGAGCAGCATCTTTGTGAGCTGCCTGTAGCATAACAACCATTTCTGCCACACTTGTCCCCGACAGAAAACAAAATTTCATTGCTACACGTTGTTCATGTATATCATCCATCCTGAAATGGGCAAATGCATTGAAAGAATTGCCACAAAAAAAAAAAATTCATTCTCACAACTCTAACTGGTAGGGTAGTCTGATAGCCAATGGACTCTTAGAACACTTACCTAGTGGGGGAAGCCTGTATTACAAGGAGCCTGCCCTCCAAAAGATAATTCCGGTTTTGGGGGATTCCTCCCTTGTATACAGGTTTTAGCTGGTTGCGTTGCTACCCTCAACAAAATTAGGACTCCGTTGGCAAAAAAAAAAAAAAAAATGTGAACATTAGATAGGCAACTGGCAGATATGGCCTCAACCTTCTTACAATTGTCTTTCATATGATACATGTACATAATTATGATTTTATGGTTAAAAGGGTAGTCTCAAGAATATCTGAAGAAAAGAGATACATTTTGCATCTTTCCTTTGGGCATCCCTCAAAAGTCTAAAAAAATTCATTGTATAATTTACTAAAATAGCCTCCTTTTTTCATCTTCCAATTTAATCGAAGTTTCCTATCAGAGTTTGAAGCTGCAGTGAGCTATGATTGCGCCACTGCACTCTAGCCTGGGCAACAGAGCAAGACCCCGTCTCTAAAAAAATAAATAAGAGTTCCTGTCACATATATTGAACGCCTCCTACATATATTGGATTTTGGTTTTTGTTGTTACTACAAGGTCATACCACATTCTAGCTTCAACTTGATTTAACTATGAGACCCATGTGTCTGGGACAGAGGTGAAGCTGGGAAAATAGTGGGTTACACACACAGCTAACACTGTGATGCTTTGTGAAGGATTTAAAATCCGGGAGATTCTTGACACTGACTTATACAGTGCTTCATTGGCTCCAAACCGAGTAGCAGCGTTATGATACAAATAGAATTGTTTCTTTAAAAAATGTGTCATTGGATGTCATTCTCACAGTGACATTTCCAAAAGCAAAGGACTAAGGAATGTGAGTTAGAAGAAAGGAGCCATATGTGAATTAGATCCATGTGAATTTTCAGTCTCAGTGTTGCAATACTTGGCAGAATTCTGTACTCACACTTGGGGTAGCAGGTGTACGGAGCCACCCATGGGAGCTCAGTTCAGCCATGAAGGACGAGGTTGCCCAAACCAATACCGTCTCCTTGGTGCAGGCTGTGCGCTCATGAGACCTGAAGGTGGACACCAGGACAGACCCACCCTGAGGCCCCACTAGGAGGCTTTCCAGCTGACACCCTGGTGCCAAACCATTCACTCAGCATTGCTTCTCCCTGTTCTGTGTTCTCTTCCTGGATACAGGGTAAACAAGGCAGTATCTGCCTCCTGGAGCTTACAAAGTGCACAGTGCAGGCAGGCAAGTGCTATGATGGGTTCATAGGATGGGGAGGAGGGGGGAACAGGATAGGGAAAGCCATCCGGGAAATAGTCCTTGGAGCAAGTGACTTGCAAGCTGAAGGATAAGAAGGCATCATCCAGATTTGGGGGGGGCTGGGCCCTGGGGAGAGGAGGGGTCCTCGTGAGTAGAAAGTATAGGAAGGACCAGGACAGAGGGAGAGATGTCAGAGATGAGCCCAAGGCATGGAGAAATGGTGGCGTCATCCCAGGAATCTCCACTGGTACTGAGATGGACCAAGGTGTTACATAAAAGCCTATTGCTTTGATTATTTTTTTTTTTTAATGTCTACTTTGTGCTCAGGGGAGCCAGGAATTGAGCAGACATTCTGAATTCCCTGAAGTCCTGTCTTAGTTCAACTGTGAAGTCTCAGGGGTTCGTGGAAATACATTGCCTGGGCCAGACTAATGCATCGTCTGGATTGGGGATTGCCAATTTTCCTTTCTTTTACTGTAGTTTATTGTTAATGATTAATTTGTTCCAGAAACAACAGTCACTGAGCACCTACTATGCATCGAGCACTGAGCCAAGTGCTAAAAAAACAAATGTAACAGGATGGTAAGATGGTACCCTCTTGTCTCAGCCTCAGCTAAGGTACTGGAGAGATTCCCACACGCTAAAGAGAAAAATTCCAGAACACCTGATAAGGCTTGCAGAGAAGGTGCTGAAAATCGATTTTGAAGGTTAGGGTGGATGTTGACGTGTCTGAAAGAGACAATTTACTTGGAGAAAGTTGGAGTCGTATTCCTGAACTTATCCACCTCCTCTTGGGGAGGAGAGGAAGAGAGTGGGAGAGGGTGCACCCCCACTACCTCGAGCCAGTAAGAAGGGCCTTGGGAACTGGAGGTGGGGAGAGGTGAGGTAGAGGAGGCATTATTGCTTATAGGGAGCTGAAGAGGGGGAAGAGCAGGCCCTCTGAAGAACCCATGTAAACATCCCTGAGAGAAAAAAAAAGTCACAGATTCCCTTTTAGAGAGCTCTGTCACCCAGGTTGGAGTGCAGTGGTGTGATCATAGCTCCCTGTAACCTCCAACTCCTGGACTCTAGTGATCACCCTGCCTCAGCCTCCCAAGTAGCTGGGACCACAGACACATGGCACTGTGCCTGCCTAATTTTTTAATTTCGTGTAGAGACCGGGTTCTCACTATGTCGCCCAGGCTGGTCTCAAACTCTTGGGCTCAAACAATCCTCCCACCTTAGACCTCCCACAATGCTGCGATTACAGGCATGAGCCACCGTGCCCAGCCAAGAAAGAATTGTGTTTAAGGATCATCCCGGTGCAGGTAATTTAAGACCATTCCTCCTTTGTTCTGGTTCTCACTCTCAAGGACCCCCTCCCACCCTGGAAGGTGAGAGGTACCTGGTGGAGGAGTCAAGGAGGAGAGAAACAAAGTAGGGAAATAAGAGAGAAGCCGACCTCATGGTCAATCCTCAACCCCTGCTCCCAGCTTTAGGCTTCTCAGCCACATGCGTCCAAGCTCTGGGAGTGGAGAAAGATGTTATAGGAAGTCTAAAGTCGTAGTTGTGAAACTGGACTAAACATTTCAGTATGGAGCCAAGACTAAGTGACAAGAGTGTTCTCTGGGCATAAATCAGGCCTCTGAGTGGTTTTAAAGAGAAAAGCAGCCTGGGCAACATAGCAAGACTTTGTCTCTACAAAAAAAAAAAATTAAAAAATTAGCCAGGCATGGAGGCACACGCTTGTAGTCCCAGGTACTCGAGAGGCTGAGGCAGGAAGATTATCTGAGCCCAAGAGGTGGAGGCTGTGGTGGATCATGATCATGCCACTGCACTCTAGCCTGGGCGACAGAGTGAGACTCCAACTCAAAAGGAAAAAAAGATAAAGAAAGAGAAAAGAATAAAGTGCTTTCAGCATGTCCCGGTTGAACTCTGGTCTTTCAAGGTGACACACGAGATTGGCCTTCCAGAAGCCAACAGGTCTAACAGGGAAAAATGGCTCAAAGCAATAATAACACAGCATCTAAAAATGAAGGCCATTGTGGGACATATGCGATAAAGAAGGTGGAAGGCTTCAAATCTGCATAAATGCTGAAGTAGGGTTGCCAGATAAAATGCAGGACACCCAGTTAAAACTGAATTTCAATAAACAATGAAACATTTTTTGGCTAAGTGTGTCCTGTATGATACTTTGCTAAATGTGATAAGGGTGTGTTCAAGGGACAGAGGTGGCCCCGAAACCCTCTTGTTGACCTCCTCTGTCCTTGTTGTTCTTGTTCCTTATGGACATTGGGTCCACTGATGTGCCTGGTCCCCCACGGATGACTGTCACACCTGCCACTCATTCACTGTTATTTACAATGACCTCACCGAGAAATGGTGAGGCTCCAATGAGGTCATCCAAATAACCTCTCTATGCTGTGCATCTCCAATGCCAACCTCCCTCCCTATGCTCCAGAATTATACCCAGCCACCTACTCAGCCCTTCCATGTGATAGACAGCAGGCAGCTCCAATAGGGCATTTCCCAGACAGAGCTGCCGATGCTCAAGCCACTTCTCCAAACCTCACTCTTAAGTTAATGGTGCCTCGTTATCACAGATCCAGGCATCACCCTTGCGTTAGCTCTCCTTACTCCCCACATCTAAGCCATTGACCAGGTCTACGTATTTTCCAAATCTAGACACTCTTACTTATGTCCACCGTCAGCGTCCTAGTCCAAGTCCCCACCCTCTGCTCTCCTTCAAAACCTCTTTCTGCTTCTTCCTCTCCTGCACCTCTTCCCTTTGTCCTTGAATGGCATCCGTGCCCTTGATCACACACCTACAAGGACCTGCATTCCCTTCCCTGCCCATTCCTCTCATCATTCCATACCCACTCCTTTTATTCAAGGCACTTTGACTGCCCTGGCTGAGGTCTCCCCCAGGTGCTCCTTCTGTGGGACACTCTCCTGGGATTGTCACATAACTGGCTCATGGTTACCATTGGATCCCCACTCAAGTGTCCTTTCCAAGAGGCCTCCCTGGTCACCATTTGCAAAGCATCATCCTTCACGCATCACTTCCCTACTCATTACCTCGCCCTATTCCCTCTTAACTGGTCATCTCTACCCAAAACTGTCTCAGTTATCTGCTTCCCGAGCAGAAATCAAAACCCCCAGTGAAGTCAGCTAATTTCTATTACCTCCCCCTAAATCCAGCTAACTTGTCACTCTGTCAGAAGAGATTATTATAGTCTGACGGAATTTGTTCTTTACAAAGCCATGCTGTTTACTACTGTTCTTATAAAAATATTTGTAAAATGGTTTCACAGTTATTTACTCCCAGCTTCTTTCCTGCTATGGAGGTTATGCTTATCAGTCTGAAGACTTTCAGGTTATTTTATTTTTTCGAGTCAGGTCTCTGTCATCCAGGCTAGACCTCCTGGGCTCAGGTAATGCTTCTGCCTCAGCCTCCCAAGTACCTGGAACTACAGGCACGTGCCACACCAGCTAATTTTTTTTATTTATCGTAGAGGTAAAGTCTTGCTATGTTGCCCAGGCTGATCTTGAACTCCTGGGCTCAGGCAATTATCTCACCTCAGCCTCCCAAAGTGTAGGGGTTACAGGTGTGAGCCACTGCATCCAGTTTTTGTTTTGTTTTGTTTGTTTTGTTTTGTTGAGTCAGCGTCTCATTTTGTCACCCAAGATGGAGTACAGTGGCATGATCATTGCTCACCACGGCCTCAACCTCGTCAGTACAGGTGATCCTTCTGCCTCAGCCTCCGGAGTACCTGGGACCACAGTCATGTGCCACCATGCCTGGCTGATTTTTTAATCTTTATTTTTGTAGCGATTAGGTCTCCCTATCTTGCCCAAGCTGGTCTCAAATTCCTGGGCTCAGGCAATTCTCCTACCTTGGCCTTCCAAAGTGCTAGTGTTACAGGTATGAACCAACTCACCCAGCTACTATTCAGCACTCATTACAGTAACTTACCAAAATCTGTAGATAAACATGACTTGGGTTTTTTTCTCTCAAGTTTTCCTCACTTTAGATTCAATTTATACCTCCAAGAAAACCATGCAGTGATGTTCCTATATTGATAGGCTGATGGGTGGATAACTAAATAGTTTTTTTTTTATTGTCTCTACCCTATAGATATCAGGTTTCTATGTCCATATAATAAGAAAAAAATATATACATGTCTCATTACTAAAACATTAGTCTTTTTCAGCTTTCTTTTACAAACTTTGCTTTAGTTTTCTCATTTTATGTACTGATTTTCAGTGTTTCTTTGTGTTAGTAAATTATCCCACTTTCATTCCTGAAACATTCCCAATTATACTCCATGTTCTAGAAAGTGCTTTGCTGAGTCAATTAGTTTTCATTTCACATCTTCCTCTTTTTTTCCTCATACGGAAATTACCATTTTGTTCTTAACAAGGTACATGTAAAAATGTTCAGTCCTCCTGCTGTGGTTTCCTTTTTCGTTCCTTTTTCAGTTTCTGTTAATTAATTTTCATATCCTTAAGATGCATTTTAATTATTTGCTCATCAACCTTAATCTGTTCAGCATAAGATATCATTAAAGTTAAAAAAAAAAATTCCTCCTGTGTTCACTCATTGAAAGGTAATAAAGAGTCTATTACTTAGGGAACCACATATTCAGTGGGTGCCAAAAAATGTATACACATTTTAAGTATGACATTTGCTCAAAAGAAGTGTTACTCAAATGAATGCTAGCATCACCATGTGACAGGAAGGATGGTCAAAGAAAATGGTAGAAGGTTGGTTGAGCAAATGTCATAGTACACATTCTACTGTAATTTAATTTAACTTCAAAAAGTAATACATAGATAACGTCTCTTAAAATGTGTATACATTTTTTTGGCACCCCATATGCTAGGTCCTCTCCTGGTTCCTTGAATCAATCTGAGTGTAAGGCAAGAAGCCCTCTACAGCTATTACCACACAGTCTGGAGTAAGCACCCAGCTGCTAAAGTTCTAGGTCACTCAACACAGCACCTGGGCCCTGTTCCTGAGTTCTATTCTGGCCCCCACATCTCTCTCTAGATCGAAATGGTGCCTCAAGTTTATTAGACTATACCCCAGGTCTGGGCATTCTGCACCCGAACTACAAGCAGGCTGGGTGTCTGGGTGTCACTGCCATTTGTCACCATCCCCACTCATTTTTTCCTCCGTCTTTTACTGGAGCTTCTTGTAATATCTTGACTCTCACCATTTTCTGTCTTCTCTCTCCACTGTGCCTTCTCCAACCCTTGGTGCTAATTGCCACAGTCACCTTTTGCTGGACTCTTAATGACTTTGTAGAGAAGAGTTGTCCCACTAACAGGAACCATACCTCTAGTCTGCACATGAGAGACATAAATAAACTTATATTGCATTTAGGCAATTGTATTTTTGGAGCATCTATGTTATAGAAACTCAATCTTGAACCTTAATTTACACTATACCTTAATCCCAAATAAGAATATAAAGCCAGGAAGAAGCAGTTATTTTAGGAAAGCCACTAACATAAAAAAAAAATCAGAATAAATAGAAAAAAAGGACCCCAAGATAGAGAAAAGTGCAGAATGTAGAATGAGTAATAGTGATGACAGCAACAACAGTATCCTTGCAGAAATGTTAAGATATTGCACCCATAAAACAAGAACAGGTACCTATGCAAAACGAATGATAAGAAAGCAAAGAGGCTTTCTTAGAAATTCAAAATGCTAACAAAAAAATTCAATAGAGGTGTGTAAGTTAAAGTTGAGAAGATTTCTTGCAAGTAGAGTGAAAAGACAGTGATGAAAAATAGGAGAGAAAGATGAGAGACCTGTAGCCTCAGTCTAGGAGATACCTCATCCAATTCATTGTAGTTTCAATAATAAATAAATGGAGAAAATAGAGAGCCATAGGTCCCAGGCAGATACTGATGAGAAAGTCAGGGGTCTGAGTCACAGCAGAACTAGTTAGCAAGTGGCCATAAGAGTTGCAAAAAAAAAGTTAAACAATAACATTATTTCCATGTAGTATCATAAATATGGTGAAAGAAGAGAACCCAGCCCACTCTCCCACAAGTTCGTATTTAATTCTCATAATTGAAACCTGCAGAGTCAAGTTAGAAAGTCACTTATAACGCCTGAAAGACCAACAGTTTGTTGGAAGTGACCTCCTTCGTTGTACTCAAGGCCCCCCAGGTCCCGGTGTCTAGAACACAGCAGGAAGTTCATTAACACTGATTAAAGAAGACAAGAGTGAGTGACTAAGTAAATAATGACTCCCCTGCAAAGGGTTGTGAGGCATTCAGAGAGAGGAACAGTCCATGCATGTCAAGGACACATATGCTCTTCCATTCAGCATGGTGAGTTGGAAGGTGCAGAGACAAAACAGCACTCCAGGAGTAATGTCACTGCAGCAGAGTAGCAGGGACAGCTAACAGCACCAGAAGCATCAAATTAGGTAAATTAAGAATAATGGAGGCTCAGTGGCTCAGCCTATAATCCCAGCTCTTTGGAAGGCCGCGGCGAGTGAATTGCCTGAGCCCACAGGTTCAGGACCAGCCCGGGTGACTTGGCAAGACCTCGTCTCTACAATAAATCAAAAATTAGCTGGGTATGGTAACGCGCACCTGTAGTTCCAGCTACTTGGAAGGCTGAGGCGGAAGGATCACCTGAGCCCAGCAGGTCGACACTGGGGTGGCCGTGAGTGTGCCACTGCACTCCAGCCTGGGCGGGCGACAGAGTGGGAAAAAAATGAATAATGGAGAACCTCCATCACCAGTATACAAATTGGTGGAATGCCTCACATAGATCAGATGAAGGTGAAGTTTTGCATGAGAACAAGTTGTTTCAGAGCCCACAAGAAAGGAAAAGATATTGAACTGTTCACCCAGTTAAGACAAAAAGATGCAAAATGACTCCAGGTAACAGTATCACCAGACATTGAAATTCCACATGCTGAGAAGACAGCCAGCCAATGCCTCCGGCAAGTAAACAGAGATGAAAGCAGTCTTTAAAAAAAGAGCAAATCACTTGCAGAAAATTTCTAGATTTTCAAAACACCTTGTTTTAAAACACAAGACAGACGTGAGAGATGCATCACACATCCAAAAGATAATATTCTCAAACAAAAATCCCATGTGACTAGGTGGCAGGGTGTTTCTAAAAAAACTGCAGTAAGGGGTAAAAAAAAGAAGGAAGGAAGGAAAGGGAAGGACAAAGAGAGAGAGGGAGAGACAGAGAGAGAAAGACAGGGAGAGAATGAGCACACACAAGCAAGCAGGCATAAATTCTATTTCCATTCCAGATGAACTGATGGAAATGACAGTAAAAGGCAGAACCACAGATATCTTGTCTGTTTGGGCTGCTACAACAAAATCTCATAGACTGGATAGCTTATAAACAATAGACATTTATTTCTCACAGTTCTAGAAACTGGAAAGTTGAAAATCAAGGCACCAGCAGATTTTCCATCTAGCAGGGTTTTGCTTTCTAGAAGACAGGCATCACCTTCACACTTTCTAAATTATTTCTAATCTATCTTGCTTCCTAATCACCTCTAAAAGGCCCCACCTCCAAATATTATCACCTTGGGGAAAGTATTTCAGCCTACAGGTTTTAGAGGAGACGCAGACATTCACATCATAGCAACAGATTTCTGTAAATCTGCTAGTCAGAGGTCAAGATGGGAAACATGAGGCCACATCATTTCTGTTCTAGGAAATCATGTCTAACTGATCTTCTTGGGTTTGGTTTTTTTTTTTGAGGGGACAAAAAGATATATAGATGACCAGGTGCAATGGCTCATGCCTGTAATCCCAGCACTTTGGGGGCCAAGGTGGGAGGATCACTTAAGCCCAGGAGTTCGAGACCAGCTTGGGCATCATAGCAAGACTTCATCTCTAAAAAACAACAACAAAAAAATTAGCTGGATGTGGTGGCAACACCTATAGTCCCAACTACTTGGGAGGCGAAAGGATAGCCTGAGCCCAGGAGATCAAAGCTGCAGTGAGTCATGATCCTGCCACCGCACTCTAAACTCTAGACTGAGTGAGACCCCCCACTCGAAAAAATAAGTAAATAAATAAAAAGATACATGGACAAGATTGAATCTGTGTATATCGTTTATTGAGAATTTTTCAAAGGGTCTTTGACCAGGTACTAGGTCAAATCTATTTAGATATAGAAAAATACATGGAGAAATAAATAAAAAACATGGGTCCTCAAGGATTAATACCAGACCTACTTTATTTAGACACACGTGTGATTGGAAATCCAGAATAAACAGTATCATAAATTTGACCTATGACTTTAAGATGCTCTAAGTAGTAAAATTCCAGGTCCTGAAAACTCAATAAATATTTCTCAATCCAAAAAGGGGTAGAAGAGGAGGTTCATGAATTTCCAATTGAGTAAAAGTACACAAGGAAGACATTAGGTTCGGAAATACTGGTCATTCCCAGAAGTAGGATACCTCGTGTGCCCTTAGGCCAAAGGGTATGACAGTAGGTTGGGCACAGTTAGTAACATACTAAGATAAAAAATATACTCCATGCTCTAACTCCACACAAAAACTGTGGGTGTCCATGCTTAGAATACTATGTGCAATTTTGTTCAATCACTGTCAAAAAATACATAGTGAAACTGAGGAAAGTATGAAATGAGGAAATTAAAATAACTGTGATAACAGACTAAAATTACTTTTAATTTTTTTATTCTGGGATGATAAGTTAGGTTGGCACCAAAGTTAAAAAATCTTGAAAGGTATAAATGACAAGAGGTCTTTTAGGATGAAAAAATGACAAGAGGTCTTTTAGGATGAAAAAATGTTGTAGACCCTCTCATTTCTTGTCATATCAAATTCCACAAGACACAGAATCATTAGCAAATCGGTGAGGACAGGCTGATGTGTGGTATTCAATTGGCACAGCTCCATAATATTGATGCTGAATTCATGATTAGCTGCTGCACTACTTTGTTGGGAAATAGGAAAGTAAAGGAAACTGAAAGAGTAGGTAAGTATCGTTAGAAAGATCACACATCATCTATTCAACATTTTATTTATCTATACTTACTAGCCGTCTACTCTAAACCTGATACTGTGCGAAATAATGATGAACATGGTCCTTCGTTTTTGTAATATACCTTCTACCTTGGAACTGGGGTGAGTGGTGGCAAAATTGTCATCTCATAGTTTATACCATCTGTCTAAGTCAATTCGCTCCTTTTGGTATGTAAAGTACACTAAAATGGAGATTAAGCTAATAATGGAACCAGTTCTTGAGAACTTTTCATGAAAGGAGCATGGAACCAGATGTTGAAAACATGTTCCTTCCCTCTAAGTGGCTTAAAATTATGGAACATGAAGAGTTTTGAATTTAATTTAAATTTTAACAGGAAACTGTTGAAAGGTTTTAAGCAAGGAAGTAACATGATCTGATTTTTTCTGTAATAAGGAAGCTATTTCTATTATATTTAAAATCATTTAAGTGCTAGCTGACTATTTAAAGTAATAATGTGTTTTGGAGTTTTTAACATGCTGTAATGTTGTGTGAAATATTTTACAATAATGAGAAGGGAAAATGGAAGTATACTGTTGTAAGGTTTCTTACCCTATATGTAGTGATATTTGAAAGTTGGAACGTGATAAGTGAAAGATGGAAATTGTAAATCCTAGAGCAACCACACACACAAAAATCATGAAATAGAGGTATAATCAATAAGCAAAAAAATGCAATAACAAAAATACTCCTCTGATCAAAAAGAAGACAGAAACAAAGAACAGATGAAACAAACAGAAAACAAATAGCAAGATGGTAGACTTAAACCCAAATATATCATTAATTATATTAAATGAAAATGGCCTAAATATTTCAATTAAAAGGCAATCTTGTCAGACTGGTCAAAAAAACTAAAACTTATATGCTACTTATTTTTAAAATTCACTTTAACTAACATGATCTGATTTTTTTCTATAATAGTGTTAGGTCTGTGAGAATTGTCAGGTCAGTGGGCCCATGTGCTGAGCTGGTGCCATGGGTAAGATGCAAATAATTGCACAGAAATTGGATTAGGAAAAATAATGTATTTGGAAAGTAATTAGAGAGAGAGAAGATTCACTTCCCCAGACTGAGAAGAGGGCTAGGGCATAGAGAAAAGCATGGCAGCTGATGCTTGAGGTTTTTAAACCATTCCTTTGGTGGGGGCAGGTCATTAAGGTGATTGGATGGTGGTCTGCTTTATGTCATCATGAAGGGGCAGGTAAGCACAGGCAGATGACTGGGTAAGTCACATAACTGTTGCCATAGTGATGGGGTCTGATTGTGTCATGTAGGTTACAAAGGGCTGATCACAATACATTAGGTCATCCTGGTTCTTTATAGCTGAAAGACAAATACTTGGAATAGAAAATTGAACAGTGCAAAGCAGGCTGGCAAGGTGTAAGACAGTTGTCAATAAATACCTCTGGGAAACTGGTTTCATCCTTGGATAATGATTAGAAAGGAAACTAAAGTGAACTGCTAAACAAAAAAAGACAAAGCTAAGTAAATAAAATGTCTGCTCTTTGGCTAGATTGAATCCATTTGGGTCTTTTGTCCTTTCAAACAGTTTAGAAGTAAAAGGATGAAATAAGGGATACCATAAAATTCTAATAAAAAGAAAACTGGAGTTGGCTATACTAATATTAAAGAATGTTTGAGTGAAGATGATTATTACATAATGATCAGAGCATCAATATCAAGAGAACATAATGCTCAATTTGTGCCCACCTAATACGAGAACTTCAAAGCGAAAACTGGAATGAACAACAAAAATAGACAAATTGAAAATTGTATTTGGACATTCTCCTTCTTTTCTTTCTTTCTTTTTTCTTTTCATTTCTTCCTTCATTTCTTTCTTTTTTTGTTTTTTGTTTGCTTGTTTGTTGAGTGAGAGTCTCACTGTGTCACCCAGACTGGAGTACAGTGGCATGATCATGGCTCACTGCAGCCTCAAACTCCTGGGCTCAGGCAATCCTTCTGCCTCAGCCTCTAGAGTAGCTAGGACTATAGGTATGTGCCACCACAGCTGGCAAATGTTGTTAGCCCAGGTAACTCCTGGCCTCAAATGATACTCCTGGTTCAGCCTTCCAAAGGCTATAATTATAGACACCATGCCCAGCCATAGTAGGAGTTTTCAGTAATTCTTTTTGACTAGTTGACAGGACAAGTAGACAGAGAATCAGAGATTACAGAAGACTCGAATGCACTACCAACCAACTTGACCTAATTGACATTTTTGGAAATCTACCCAGCAATAGCAGAATACAAATTTTTTCCAAGTGAATATAAAATATTCACCAAGGCAAGTCATATTCTAGGTTATAAAACATGTCTCAATAAGTTTAAGAGTAGTGAAATCACATTAAGCTCCCTGGTTACTATGGGATAAATAACAGAAAGGTATCCGGAAAATCCTTGAAAATTTGAAAATTATACAACACATTTCTAGATTAAACAAGAAATCATCAGGAAAATTAAAACATATTTTGAACAAAATGAAAATAAGAATACCACATATCAAAATTTGTGGGGTGCCGGACAAACATGCTTAGAAGGAAATGTTTATAAGCCTAGACATCTTAGAAAAGAAGAACAACTTTAAGTAAATGATCTAAGCTTCCACTTTAAGAAACCAAAAAAAAAAAAATTAAATCCACAACAAGCAGAAGGAAGGAAATAAAGATAAGAACAGAAATGAATAGACATGTAAAAAGAAGAAAAGAAAAAAATCTGTAAAGCCAAAAACTTATTTCTTGAAAATATTAGTAAAATTTAATGATAATATTAGTAAAATTAATAAAACTCTAACCAAACTGATGAGCAAAAAAGAGAGGGGGAAAAAAACACATATTACTGATTACCAGGATTAAGAGAGGAAAAATAAATACTGACTCTGTGGACATTAAAAAGACAAGTTAATATTATGAATATCTTTTGCCAGAAAATTTTTCAATTTAGATGAAATTGTTCAATTCCTCAAAAAACACAATTTGGCCGGGTGCAGTGGCTCATACCTATAATCTCAGCATTTAGGAAAGCCAAGGTAAGAGGATCACTTGAACCTAGGAGTTCAAGACCAGCCTGGGCAACATAGCAAGACCACATCTCTACAAAAACAAAATTTACAAAATTAGCCAGGTGTGGTGCATGTAGCTGTAGTACCAGCTACTCGGGAAACTGATGCAGGAGGATCACTTAAGCCTAGGAGTTGGAGGCTGAGGTAAGCCGTGATTGTGCCATCACACTCCAGCCTGGGCACAGAATGAGACCCTGACTCAAAAATAACAACAACAAAACAACAATTTATCAAAACTGACACACATGAAATAGCAAAATGCAATTTAATTATCTATTGAAGAAATTTAATTGATTGTCCACAACCATGACCAAAAATCTCCAGGATAAAGTGCTCTCACTAGTGAATACTATCACTTAAGGAAAATATAAGACCAATTTTAAGAAAGTTCTTTCAGTAAACAGTAAAATAGGGAACACTTCCCTATTTATTTTCTCATATCAAAACCTGATAAAGATATTACAAGACAAGAAAACCACAAACCAATATCCCTCATAGTCACATATCCTTAATGATAAAATGTTTAACAAAACATTAGAAATCAAGCTCACCAACACATAAAGGAAAATACATCATGACAAAGAAGAATTTATCCCAGGAATGCAAGGTTGGCTGCATATTAAAAACTCTGTCCATGTGTTTCACCATATCAGCACACTAAAAAATAAAAACCAAATAATTATCCCAACAGTCTCAGGAAAAAAAGTTTGACAAAAATCCAAAGTCCATTCTTGATAAAAACACACATAAGTTGAAAATTAAAGGAAACTTCCTCATCCTGGTAAAGGCTATCTATGAGAAACCTACAGCTAACATCATGCTTATTGGTAAAAAATTGCCTCCCTCTAAGATTAGGTAACAAGTCAAGGTTGTCTGTTTTTAACCATTTCTGTACATAGGAGTGAAGGGAAATATTTTCTTTTGCCCCCAAAGTTTTACTGAAAAGTCAACTCACAAGAGAGATTAATTGGAGAAAAGGCATACAGATATATTTATATGAATGGAGGAGAAGCAAAGACTGATGACCCTAACCCCACAATGGGTTCGGAAGCTTACATACCCTCTCGAGGTTACAGAAAGAATGGGAACTCAGAACACAGCCAAAAACAGGCTATGGTGGCAAATCAGGTGATGGTGTCAAGACAGGTTATGGGAGGGAGAAGACCCTGGCTTGCAGAGGTGATCTTGTTATATAAATGTAACCACACGGGGAGCAGCCCTCAGAAAGAATAGAGATTGTCATTGTTTTTTTCAGACCTTTAAAAGGGTCAGACTCTCAGTTCATCTTTTCTAGATCTGACTAGGGAGGACCTCAGAAAACTTGACTGCAGCAATGCAGATTTTTCTACAGATGCAAATCTCCCTGCAAAAGACAGCTTTTCAGTCCTTCTAAATAGCCACCTTGAAATATGTTAACGAAGTATATTGTGGGGTGAAATATTTTGGATTCCATCCTATGTAACATTGTACTATTGTGGCAGAGAGGGGCTAAAAACAATGAAAATTATTCCTTTTAAAAAAAAATCAACCTACAAGCTCCAAATCTGCTAGACACAGGACATGATAAAGCCAAGGTGATTTCCTGGAAATGCAAGACAGTAATCAATTCACACACTTACCCCCACATCCTCTCTTTTTGAAGTTATCAGTTTACAATCCCTGCTTGTCACATATACGTGGAGACAATTTGTTCTTTGAAAAACTGGTTTTACTAAATACAACCTTGCAAATTCCAAAAAAAATGTAGTCTACAACTCGATCCCCCTCCCTTACCTAAACTAACATATAAAACCCCTCTCCACTTTCTCTGAGTTGCTCAGTCTTGGAACATTAGCTTGCTGAGTCTCAAAAGTGCTAATAAAACACTACTTCCTAAGATAGCTTCAGAGTCACCGTCTCTCTGTTTTCCCGCAAAATTTCTTGGTGCGTTGGCTGGGAAAGGGAGAGTTTGGAGATGGTGTATTACACCTCCTTTGTCATTGGGGTGTGACCTCCGGGGTGACGGGAGAGACAATCTCACCTGGCGCACAGCGGACCTTTTGATCCGTAGGAGGGAGGCCCTTCCCGGCACACTGAGCTCAGATCTCGAAAACACAGGAACCCAAAAAGAGGCGTGAAAACTGGCATGAGGAGCACTGCCCGACGGAAAGGGTAGGAACAAGGGCCTTCACATAGACCTGTCAGTAGATGGCAGAAGGGGAGCTTGATCACCTCCTGGAGTCCGCTAGCAGTCTCCAGTCCAAAGGAAAGAACTGAAAGGCAGTGGAAGGAAACACTGTCTCGAGATGAACCCATGACTCCCAGGATTAGGGTGAAGGATTGGAGAATGTGCTGTGTGATTGCATGTGAATGAGCTGGATAGTGGAAGGGTTCCGACCTGACCAAAGAGCCGAAGTGAGTGTTGAATCCCATTCTAAGCCGGTGACAACCTCATACAGCTGAAGGCAGCTCCCACCCCATCACAGTGTTGGTCCAGGTTAGGGGTTTATACCAACCTGCCAATTGCTAAGAGGTGTCTGAAATATCTCCACGAGGAACACAGCTGGAAGCGGATGAAGCAGCTATTTCCCATACCCCCCATTCCCTCATTCGTGTGCACTTGCCATCTGTTAGGGGGAGGAAATGGGTGGAAACCAAAGTAAGAATAGCCCTCTTGGTTGTATGCTAATGAACTTTGACAAATATCTCTGTGGAGATTGTTATGGCGTCAAACTGTTTTGGAGAAAGCTCCGTACGTTCTGTAAAATAGATTGGCCTTCTTTCGGGGTTGGATGGCCACCAGAAGGATCCTTAGATAGAAAAACCATTAGAAGAGTATATAGTATTATAATAGGAGAGCCAGGTCACCCAGACCAATTCCCTTACATTGATTGTTGGAAGGATATGGTTCTTGCATGGCCCTCTTGACTTAAAACTTGCTGAGAAGACAATTGCAAGATTATGGTAGCCCTCAAAACGGCCCGATCCAAATGCCCATCAGAGTCTGATGAGTTGTCTGACAAGTCAGTGTTGGCTGATGAACCAGAAATCCCACCACCTTATTTCCCAGTCTACCCATCATTGCCAACGGCAACAGCCGCTGTTAGAGGCTCACAACTGGAATGCACCCCTAAGCCTCATATATCTCTTAAACAACCAGTGACCAGCCACACCTGAACCATCTGTTCTGACTCCCCACACCCCACCCAGAAAGCAGCTGCCAGAATGCATGTCTGACTTCATATCAGGGGAATGTCATGGTGCCTTCCAGATGCCACTGAGGGAGACTAGGGGACCTATTTATGATGATCAAGAAGGCCAGATCCAAGGTGGGCAATGCACATTTGTGTACCAACCTTTCACCCCCGCAGACCTCCTGAATTGGAAAAATCATACCCCATCCTTCACAGAAAAGCCTCAGGCTATGATTGACTTAATACAGTCCATTATCCAGACCCAGAGGCCAACCTGGGCAGACTGCCACCAACTCCTCCTGACACTATTCAATACTGAGGAGCATCAGAGAATTACACAGGGGGCTATAAAATGGCTAGAGGAACACACCCCAGCTGGCACACTCAACGCTCAGTCATATGCCCAAAAACAGTTCCCAGAGGAGAACCCCCAATGGGACCCCAACAGTAACCAGGCACTGTAAATGCTTGAATGGTTTCAGAAGGCCCTCCTAGGAGGATATGAAAGAAGGAGGGGAAAAGGCCATATATATGAGCAAGGTCTCGGAGGTGCTCCAAGGAGCTAACGAGAGCCCAAGCCAATTCGATGAGAGATTCTGTGAAGCCTTTTGGCTATACAACCCCTTTGATCCAGAGGCACCTGAAAATCAGCATATGGTAAACACAACCTTTATCGGACAGTCCCAGGGGGATATCTGACATAAGCTACAAAAATTAGAGGGTTTTGTTGGAATGAACGCTAGCCAGCTGCTAGAAGTTGCCACTAAAGTGTTCATTAACCAAGACAAGAGGCAGACCAAAGGCAGAAAAAGAAAATGGCCATACTTGCTACTGCCATTGTGGGATACCAGTTAACAAGCCCACTGGGAGAAAACAGAGGCAGAGGTCAGGGAAGAAGATAGCCAGGTCATCAGTTTCCCAGAGCAAGGCTCAGACTGCCTCAGTCTGCCCAGGGACCTCTAAACCCCATCTATCGGCCTACACAAGGGATGTCACAACCCCCTATGAAGTTAGGGCAAAACCAGTGTGCCTATTGTTACCAAGAAGGCCACTGGAAGGGTGAATGCCCCCAATGAATAGCTGATGAGGAAGCCCAACAGAAAAATGGCTCACAAGGCTCCACTTATCAACAGGACCCACCAACTCCTAATGGCTTTATGGGTCTGACCTCTATGGAAGAACTGCAACAAGAATAGACCAGACCAGGTTCCCTACTATCTTTGGGTCCCCAGGAGCCTATGGTCAACATGTCAACTTCAAGGTTGACACAGGAGCTGAACACTCCGTGATCACCCAGCCTGGGCTAATGGTATGGGAGTCACTTGACGTCAAGCCAGACATCCCTTTATGATGCTGCAATGCTGCACAGTCGGCAACCATGAGATCATACGAGTTCCTGTATCTCCCAGATTGTCCTGTAACCTTAATGGGATGAGACTTCCTGGGAAAGCTTCAAGCTCAGATAACCTTTGACTCTCCTAATCACATAACTCTGAGATAAAGAGACCCAGAGGCTAAAATCATGACCCTCACTGTCCCCAGGGAAGAGGAATGGCAGCTCTACAGCCTGACAGAGGCCTCACAAAAATCTCCAGAGCTTCCATTTCGAGTACCCAGAATGTGAGCAGAGGACAATCCTCCAGGACTGGAAAGAAATATACTCCCTGTGACTGTGGAACTAAAACCAGGGAGTGAGTTAGTCCATTAAAGGCAGTACTTCATTACATGCAAAGCACAAATAGGAATCCACAAGCACCTGGAGAGGCTCTTGCATTATGGAATCCTCCAGATTTGTCAGTCTGCTTGGAATATGCCTCTGTGCCAGTGCAGAAGCCAGGCACGAATGACTACTGGCCAGTTCAAGACTTGCAACCCATAAACCAGGTCACTCTCACTCTACACCCCATTGTCCCAAACTGATATACACTTCTGAGTCTCATCCCTGCTGAGGCTGCTTTCTTCACCTGCTTGGACCTTAAGGACACTTTCTTCTGCATCCACCTGGCCCCAAGAAGACAGCCAATCTTCGCTTTCCAATGGAAGGACCCAACAAATGGCACCAAGGGACAGTTAACTTGAACCTGGCTGCCCCAAGGATTCAAGAATTCTCCACCCATCTTTGTTGGGGCACTAGCCTCAGATTTAAAAGTCTTTCCAGCATACTGGTGTGGCTGTACCTTGCTCCAGTATGTAGATGACTTGTTATTGACAGTACCAATCCAGGAAAACTGTATGCAAGGGATACAACAACCGCTCACCATCCTATGGAAGGCAGGTTACAAGGTCTCAAAGAAAAAAAAGCCCAATATGCCAGGAAAAAGTTAGGTACCTAGGTTTTCATTTGTCCCAAGACCAGCGCCAACTTGGCCCTGAAAGGAAACAGGCAGTGTGTTCAATACCAGTCTCAACTACCTGGTGTCAAATTTGAGAGTTTTGGGGGGCTGTGGGGTTCTGTAGAATTTGGATACCTAATTTCTCCATCATGGCAAAACCCCTCTATGAAGCCAAAAGGGGGGGAGGGGTGAATGAAAGCCTCTGCTCTGGGAAAAGGCTCAGCAACAGACCTTTGACCAAATTAAACAGACTCTCTCCAATGCACCTGGTCTGGGATTCCTGGATGTAACTAAGTAAGCTATGTCAAGAAACTCATTTAGGCTGGATCCAGCTTCTGCCAATAGTCCTTCTAAGGGTAAGGTCTAGTCCCACAAAACAAACAGGTTTCTCACCTTTTGAAATCCTTTATGGGTGGTCACCCCCTCTTGTTAAGGGCATAAGATTTAAAGGAGTTAGGAAATCTTACTTTAAAACAACAAATTCAAGCCTTAGGTTCAACCTTAAATGCCATTCATTATCAAGTCAGAGAATGGCTACCAATTAGTTTAACTACCAATGCCCATTCTGTATGGGTAAAAGAATGGAATGGATAGCCTCTAAAACCCTCTGGAGGGGTCCATTTACTGTCCTTTTGTCTACCCCAACTGCAGTCAAAGTAGCCGAAATAGTTCCCTGGATCCATTACAGCAGAGTTAAGCCTGCCTCCCAGGACTGGGAGTGCACCACAAATCTGTCAACTCCCCTTAAGCTGACCCTCCGGAAAGTTACCAAAGCCAACAGACAACCCCGGAACAGATTCTGCAAGCCATGCTCTAGCCACTCCGGGACTGGCTAGTCTACGCATAGCTGAAGTTTGAGGATTCATTGGTCTTAGCCACATACTGGATGCTGGTTGATCTATGCATGGCAGAAGCTTGAGGACTCAACAGAATCAACACCTTACTGATAAGTCATTGTTTTGCTTTATCAGCCTTTGTATTTGCCAATTGCTATACTGTTTGTCATTTTATTTGCTATAGGACTGACTTTATTTCCTGTAGGTCTGACAGAGTCAACCCCTACAAACTGGATATGTTGGGGAAAGGTTTCACTAGCATTTTTGTTCTTTCTTATAATAGTAAAGCTATAACTGATAAGTCACCAATATCAAAAATTTTGCCCATGTCCCAGTACAAAAACGGCATGGCATAAAAATTGGCAATTGGTTGGAAAACATGTTCTCGGGTCTGGGAGAATTTAAGTACATTATTGGATCTGTAGTCCTATTGTTGGGATCCTGTCTTATCCTCCTTTGCATAGCCCCAGTAATTATGAACTCCATCTCAAATGTGGAAATAGTTGTTGAACGAAAAACTGCAGCCCACATAATGTTAATGCACCAAATTGAAGATGATGCTCTTTAACCCATGAAGGGTTGAGCATCAAAGGAAGTTATGTGGCAGAGAGGGGATAAAAACAGTTAAAATTATTCCTTTTTAAAAATCAACCTGCAAGCTCCAAACCTGCTAGACATGGGACGTGAGAAAACCAAGCTGTTTTCCTGGAAATACAAGATGTAATCGATTTACCACCTTACCCCCCCCATCCTCTCTTTGTAAAGTTATCAGTTTACAATCTCTGCTTACCATGTATACCCTGGAGAAAATTTGTTCTTTGAAAAACTGGTTTTGCTAAATACAACTTTGCAAATTCCAAAGAAAAATGTATAGCCATACAACCCGACCCCCCTCCCTTACCTAAACTAAGGTATAAAACCCCTCTCCTCTTTCCCTGGGTTGCTCAGCCTCCTGGAGTCACCCCGGCGCTAATAAAATGCTACTTCCTAAGATAGCCTCAGTGTCACGGTCTCTCTGTTTTCCTACAACACTATAAGTACAAAAAGACCAAAAAATCAAAATCAAAAGTATTATCTTAGAAAGCAAGACATGATACTGTTTTTATTCACAGATAACATTGACAGTCTATGTAGAAAATTCAAGGAGTCTACAAAAAAGCTTTTGGAAGTAGAAAGTGAGTTCAACAAAGACCCAATGTTTAAAGTTAATTTACAAAAATCAAGGGTACTTCTATATAGACATAGCAAAGAATTTAAAAATTATATTAAATTTTAGAGTTTTATTCTTAAGTCAGCATGTCACTCTGTTGCCCAGGCTATAGTGCAGTGGCATGATGACAGCTACTGCAGCCTTCACCTGCAGGGCTCAGAAGATCCTTCTGTCTCATCCTTCCAAGTAACTGGAACTACAGACACATGTCACCACAACTGACTGCTTTTTTGATTTGTTGTAGAGATTGGCTCTTGCTAAGTTGTCCAACCTGGTTTCAAACACCCAGGCTCAGGCAATCCTCTTGCCTCAGTCTCCCAAAGTGCTGGGATTATAGGCATGAGCCACTGCACCCAGCTAGAAAATTAAATTTTAAAAATTAAATTGTAGCTGAAAATTTCCAATTCAACTTTTGAGAAATAGTTTTACAACTGAGGACTAAATCTGAACTTTTTCTCTTTTCCCAAATTCCTAACTAAGAAGTTTGGGGAGTCACTATCTGATAAAGGCTCACCAAACAGGGTTTTATTACCCTATTGTTGTCCAACCTGATTCTAGCATAACATCACATAACAAATAAAGAAGGAAATCAAAGTATCTTATGGCCCTGAAAAGCCATCTCTTGTGGATTACCGTACACTCAGGGAGCCTTGTAAGACAATTGTTTATCCTCTCTGATGTCTGCCACATATAGGACCTCATCTACATATCAACAAACCCAGAGTCTTTCCAAACATCTTAACTTCATCTCAGCAAAACATCCTAACTTCATCTATCTGTCAACAGTCCTGGAGTTTTCAATCCCCTTAACAAAGCATCCCCTGTACTGATTTCCCAAATCCTTAGCTAAGAACTACAAAGTTACCAGTCAAGAATTCTTTGAGGCAGGGCACAGTGGCTCATAACTATAATTTCAGCACTATAAACCAGAGGTGAGAGGATTGCTTGAGCCCACGGGTTCAAGACCAGCCTGGGCAACTTGGCGAGACCTCATCTCTACAATAAATCCAAAAACTAGCTAGGCATGGTGTCACATGCCTGTAGTTTCAGCTACTTGGAAGGCTGAGGTGGAAGGATTGCCTGAGCCCAGCAGGTTGAAACTGCAGTGGCCAGGAGTGAGTCACTGCCCTCCAGCCTTGGTGACAGAGTGAGACTCCAACTCAAAAAAAAAAAAAAGAACTCCTTTGAATCCTCCTATGACCTGCAAGTTCCACTTGGAAATGTCCTTCCTTCTTTGGCCAAACCAATAAAAATATCACATGTATTAATTTATGATTTTTGTAGATTTTGCTGCCCTAGAACTGTATATAACCAAGCCACCCTTCGGCCACAGTGGGCACACGTTCTCAGGTCCTCCAGAGGATAGGTGGACCCAGGTTTAAATCCTCAGTTTGGTTCGAGAATAAACCATCTTAAATATTTTACTGAGCCAGTTGTGATGGCTCACACCTGTAATCCCAGCACTTTGGGAGGCAGAGACAAGAGGATCGCCTGAGCCCACGGGTTCATGACCAGCCTGGGCAACATGGCAAGACCTGACGAGACCAGGTCTCTACAATAAATAAATAAATAATTAGTCGGGTGTGGTGGTGTATACCTGTGTAGTTCCAGCTACTTGGAAAGCTGAAGCAGAAGGATTGCCTGAGCCCTGCAGGTTAAGGCTGCGGTGGTTGTGAGCGTGCCACTGCACTCCAACCTGGGTGACAGAGTAAGACTCTGACTCAAAGTAAATAAATAAATAAATGTTTTACTGAGTTTGGCATTGTCAACAAGCCTTTTTTCCTCTTAGCCTACACCTTAAAGGGGTGTTTTGTTTTGGTTTTTTTTTCCTTTCTAATCTAATTGTGTACTTGCTTGAGAAATTCCAGAGTCTGTTACAGAGGCTGAATAACAGGGTATAGAGACCCCATGGCAGAATTTTATATTGTTTAGAGGTCTCCTTAAGGTGATTGATCTATAACCTGGCTGCAATTGAGATGGCATCGGCCAGCTCTCCAAGTGGATAACAATTCAAGGTAATCATCAAAGCAAGATCTGCTTCCTGTGCTGCTCCCAAATACTCCTCATTTCATTTTTTCCCCTTTAAAATTCCTTATTCTCAGGCTAAAGTTTTGAAATATTTTTCTTTTTTGAGGCATAAGCCTGGCCATTTCCCCATCTGTGGTCTTTTGGAATAAAGTCACCTCCCTTCCACTACATCCTGTGATTGTTCATTTCAGCCTGCAAGTGATGAGTAGCTGAGCTTGCTGTCTGCAACAAATTCTATAACAGTACCAAAAATGTAAATACTTGGGAATTGATTTAATTTTTTTAAAAAATGCAAGACTTGTACATTGAAAACTGCAGAACATTCTAGAGAAAAGTGAAAGAAGACCCAAATAAATGGAACGATATATCATATTCACAGACCACAAAATTCAATACTGTTGTCAGTTCTCCCTAATATGAAGCATGGATTTGAGGCAATATATTTTAGAAATTTACAAATCTATTTTAAAATGTATATGGAAATGCAAAGAACCTAAAACAGCCCAAAACAACTTTTTTTAAAAAAGAAAACATTTAGAAGACTTACATTACCTATTTCAAGACTCACTTTACTACAGTAATCAAAGCAATATGCTATTGGAGTAGTAACAATAAGTCAGTAGAACAGACATAGACCCACATATATGACCAATTGATATTTAAACGTTTTTAAGAAATAGGGTCCCACCACATTGTCCAGGATGACCT
>NW_007001079.1:246920-260998 GCF_000164805.1 Carlito syrichta
AGACCCCAACAAAAAAAAAAAAAAAAAAACTATAAAATGTCTAGAAAAATATCAGAGGAAATATTTGTGACTGTAGTTTGACTTAAGAGGTCATGGATGGGACAAAAAATACATACTATAAAAGAAAAAAGTTGACAAACTGAACTTCACCAAAATTTAAAACTTCTATTGTTAAGAAATTAAAAATGCAAGGTAAATATTAGGAGGAAATATTTACAGCACATACATTTGATAAGGAGATATTTCTCTTTTTTTCAGATAATCAAAACCAATAAATTTATTAGGCTTATGAAGAAATTACAAAAAATGGTAAAGATTTAACCTTTAGGTTAAAATGAAAGGACACTAGCTATTAACTCAGAGCCATATGAAGACATAATGAATATAAATATAAAAAAATTCTTCCAAGTTAATAATAAATCAACCTGATTTTTTTTAAATGGGCAAAAAATTTGAACAAATAAACCTACTACATTGTAGGAAGTTTCTTAAAATAGTGAGGTTCAGTTGCTCAACTGGAAACTATACAACGTAGAAGTTGATTTCTCTATCATATTGTTATGAGATGCCAGGAATAAGCAGCCCAGTGCTGGTATGGTGACTCTGTTTTGCTGGAGTCCCTGGATCTTTCCACTCATTGCTTTACTGCCTCTAGAGTATTGACCATGTCCAGATGGTCCAGAATTCCTCCCATCACATCCCATCTCTCTTGGGAAGACGTACAGGGCAGCAGGAAGGTGTGGCCCCAGGAATTTCACACAGCTCGCCTCAACTGGTGTTGCAGGCATACCATTCACAGTCACACCCAGCTGCAAGGATAGGCAGGAAATGTATCTTTAGCTGCATGTGCCCATCTGATAATCCAACTCATAGAAAATGGATATGGAAGACAGCCCATAACAATCTCTGCTATAGAAGCCACCCATGGTCCATGTCACACTGGACATCGCCCATATCATGCTTCCTGCATGCCCCAGGGCAGCACTGTCACTAGGTGGTGTGGATAGGGGGGATACTGTGTCATGGTTACATGACATAGCTGAATTTCTACCCAGAACTAACCCTGCTGATCTTTAAGAAACAGAAAGTCCTGCGGACAGAAGTTCCCCACTTGACCAGCTAAAACTGATAGGATTCAAGATGGCAGCTCACTTGGCTTCTGAAGAACCTCTACCCTCCTTATAATATGCTTTCCACACTAAATGACACACCCTCGGCTGCCATGGCAGGAAACATCAGACCAAAAGTGAAAAGGGCATGATCCAAAATATGGGAATCCGTGCCCATTCCTGGAAAAAACAGGATTATTCTTCTCCTTGTTTTGAATGTCCTACCCCTTCATTAAAGAAACCTGTATCTTAACCTCCTCACCACCCACTCAGTGAGAAGTTGATTTGTGAACCATATTTCCACTTCTTCATTTTACGGTCATAGAATCAAAACCTGCCCTGTTTGGCCACCACTTTTGGTTTCATATATTGACTTGGGTGACAATGGACAGGAAAGAACTCCATTTGGGGGCAAAGCCAACTTTATCAGTAACAGTGGAAATAACAAAAGGAGATTATGACATAGCATCATGTCACACAACTTAAAACTTAGAAGTCCTTCTGCCATTTTTGGCACCAGGAATTTCCCACTGACAGCCCTAGTGTCTGCATGTCTCGTCTTCCACCCTCTCCTCTGATATCCTTAAATGACACCTTCTCTCCATTTTTCCAACATCCCCTCTCTCTTTCTCTTTGGGGTCAAGTGAAGGAATCCCAAGTTCTTCTCACTTTCTCATGCAGAGCATTTAACTCTTATTTTTTAAAACATTGACTGATTGCTTGATTGGTAGAGATGAGGTCTCACTATGTTGTCCAGGATGATCTTGAACTTCTGGACTCAAGGGATCCTTCTGCCTCAGCCTCCCAAAATACTGGAATTACAGACATGAGCTACCACACCTAGCTTTAAAAAACATGTTACCCAGGTTAGGCTCAGGAACTTGTCCATGACTCAAAACAGTCCTTTCCCTAATAAGAATCCCACCTTCCTCTTTAGCTAGTGATCCTTTGTTTTTCTTCCCTTTACATCTGCATCACCAAGTGGGTGGAAATGTAGAAAAAGTATGCCAGAGAAGATAAAAGTCCTTCAAATAGCCTGAAAAGAGGCCATCTTTCTTTACTATCATCATTATAAAAAGTTCACTTTTCCATGTACCTTGGGAGTTCTTAATATGCCCTTTGACTACTAAGTAAAGAAAGAAACATCAGTTTTTTTTTTTTGAGTTGGAGTCTCACTGCGTCACCCAGACTGGAGTGGAGTGGCACGCTGCTGACGGCCACCACAGCCTCGATCTTCTGGGTTCACGCGTTCCTTCCGCCTCAGTCTTCCAAGTAGCTGGAACAACAGGCACATGCCACCACACCCAGCTAATTTTTGTGATTTTTATTATGGAGATGAGGTCTCACCAAGTTGCCCAGGCTAGTCTCGAACCCCTGGACTCAGGCAATCCTCTCACCTCGGCTTCCCAAAGTGCTAGGATTACAGGCTGAGTCACTGTACCCGGCCAGAAACATCAATATTAAACTTACATATTCCACTCTGTTCATTCCAAAGGCTTCCATAGCTGAGGGTCTTCACAGAAGTTTATTCCCTTACAATTTTGAAGGCCAGAAGTCCAAAGTCAAGGTGTTGCCAGGGACTTACTCCCTCCAAAGGCCCTAAGGGACAATCCTTTCTTGCTTTTTCCAGATCCTGGTGGTTCCTGGTGTTTCTCGACTTGGGGCAGCATCACTTCAATGTCTGCCTCTCCCACATGGTCTTCATCTCCCTGTGTCCTCTCCTCTCCTTAGAAGGACACCAGTCACTGGGTTAGGGCTCACCCTAAGTCCAGAATTATTTCACTGTGAGATCCTTAACTCATTTCATCTGCAGAGACCCTAATAACCAAATAAAGTCACATTCTGAGGTTCTGGATGGATATGAACTTGGGGGAAGAAGCTATTCAACCCTCTATACTTACCATCCTGAAGCTTATGGTAGTATTCTTATTAAATTTATATTAAGAATTAAGAGGTTCACTCATAAGCGGACCTTGAACAATTATCATAATACTAGAGGAAAGGGATTGGCAGTAATGGGAAACTGCCAGGGGGAGGGGAGCACACCTCATCAACAAGGGTATCTACATGAACATTTGTCTACCTAACCCTGAATTGTACCCCACATCTTTAAAATTGAAAAAAAAAGAAGAGGTTTATTTTAAAATAGATATATACTGTTTCTATATTCCCAAATTTTCCAGCAAAGTTTGTATCACATTTTTTTCATTCATTCATTCATTGAACAAGCATTGGCCACTCAACGTTGACATAGGACATAAGACCTAGGAGTTTAGGCCCTTTTAATAAACCTAAGTATCGTTACCACTCTTGAGTACTTCATACTGATTTTGTGTCTCTCTTTTTAAAAGCAGTCATCTGCCAGAAAGGGAATTTCTTCTAGGCTAGAGTTATTTTCACACGTTAGTTTTTAAATTAAAACAATAGTAAAGTGCACTGACATTTTGTTCCTAGAGCATGTGGAGTAATATTTTTATGGTTACTCTGGCAACCACAGAGGCCAGGGCGGCAGGAGGGCAGGAGCAGAAGGGCTGGCATCAGTTGCCAGGAGGTGGAAGGAGCACCCCTCTGTGGCATGTTGGCTCAGGTCATAACAGGACGGGGCCACAAGTCCAGCTTCTGCCCAGAAAACGGCCTGGATAACTGGTCTGAGTCATCATCCCATGACTGGAGAATCTGGACAGATTGTTTTCTCAAGAAACTGGTGGTAAACCAAGGGCTGCAGGAATTAAGAACTGGTGCTAAAAAAGAAATGTTTATATGGGGCTAGACAGCCCGTCAGCATATAAAAGGCAGTCGCTGATTGAACAATTATTTGTAGACAGCAGGTACCTCCATTGCCAAGTCTATAGCGACTAATGGGCTGTCAAGGACTTGATCTTGCCAGTAGTACCAGATTCTAAGACAAAGTCTGACCAAGGTCCTACAGTCTCTCTTATCTCTATGTTTATGAAACATGGCCCTACCCATAATGAGTCAGTCTCTGTCTACTGTGGACCAACTATGTGCATAGCACAGTTCCAGAGGCTTTGGAAATGCTTTTATTAAAAGTGTGATACAGATTCTACTCCAGTCAAAGACTGAATGCAAATGAGAAAAATAAACTTGTGCTTATGTGACCCACACATTTTGCCTACTGAGTCTTAAAAATATAAATAAATAAAAGAAGGAGCTGGTTGTGGAAAGGGAAATAAAAATCCAAAATCTTGTTGAAAGTCAACATATCCTAATAGTTAAGAGTATGAGCTTGTCTTCCTGTGGCCCTGGATTTGAATTCCAACTTTCAGTTGCTAGTTAGACTTCCTTGCAGGCTATTTACTCTTACTGACCCTTTTTTCCACATTTATAAAAAGAATGGGGTGATTTCCACCCTGTGGGTGTGTGGTGAGAATTAAAAGAGAAAATGTATGACTAGCGCCAATATAATATCTGACACATGAAACTCAATACATGGTAACTGTCCCTGTTGCTGTCATTCATAGAGTCAGTGTCATCCTTGTCATGATTTGGGACATGGACTTGAGGTATAATGACTTGGAGCACGGAAAGGCTAGCAAAGCTCACCTCTGAGGCCCAGTTCTCCTGGCAAGGTACAGAGGTGGCACAATGGAATGGCCATCAATGGCAGAAATGACCTAAACATTCAGTCATTAGCTGAGGCCTGTTTGATGATATCCCTGGCTCCCACCACTTAGCCTAGGATTTCTTGGGTTCTTATTACTATACCAGACATGTCATCACAGGGTAGAGACCATAACCTAGGTAGAGTCAGAAATTTGGAAAGGAGGCCACAGCTAAAATCCACTCCCTAAGATTTTCCAACAATGGGAGAAAAAAGTGCTGAGTCCAGAAGGCAGTTGCTACTTACAGAAGCTCGCTGGTTTCCCCTTGGAGCTTTGGGGTCTTCATTTTGAATCTTGTTAGAGGAGGAACAAATGTTAATATATCTTCTGCTTCAGATGTGGCTTAGTTGGGAAACGGGATCTGGGTTGGGTCTTCAGGAGAATTATCCAGTGCCTAGGTGTGGGAAGTTGGCCAACAGAAAAGTAGGGTGATCAACATGGATGTCGGGATGAAGAGTTTGTTCTTCTCTCCTTTGCCAACATCTCTGTAATGTAGCAAAATCAACTTGGATGACTGTGAAGTTGTTTCACCCCTCTGTTAGATTAGTCACCCAATTACAATTATTTTTAAGATTGTGCTCTATTTATATTCCAAAGAGCTAAGTATAGAACTGTGTGACTCTACAAGCATTTGAAAATAGTCCACATACACCAAAATGAAAACACAACTATAAAATAAAGCCAGGCCAAATGACCTCAACTTTCAGATGATCATATCTAGGAAGTAGACAGTACTAACATTTAAATGTTTTTTAATCATAGTCAGATCCAGATAAAAAGTTCTTATTTGTCAATCTCTTTTTAAAAAAAAATAAAATCTTTCTCAATATGTGAGGTAATTTTGAAGATAAATAATTTTTTTTTTTACAAATATGGTCAAATTGATTATAAGAACAACTAAAACTGTTTTACTTAGTTTTTTATTTCCAGTGAGAAGATGTAATTCTGACTTGCCTTGACTAATAGAACTGTCATGTTGTCTGACTAAACATAGATATTATTACAGAATTAGCACATAAGTATTATAACTTCCAGAACAGTAGTTTTGTGGAGGGAAAATTGGAGAGTTGGATCCTAGGGTCTTGCTCTGGACAAGTCATTTAACAACAACAAAAAAAATGCTCAGCATTTGCTACAGCACAGCTCTGTATCAGAAGTATGGGAGAAGAAAAGGCTTTTTCTTTCTTTTGTAGAGGCCAAGGGGAAACTACCCCTTTGCCTTCTGAAGTTTCACTTAAAAATCAGCTGACAAAAGGCAGATTAACTGGAGAAAAGGCATAAAAATTTATGAACATGCACATGAGGGAGAACCACAGAATGATTACTCCCATCCCAGTGGGCCACTGATCCTTACATAGCCTTGTTTCAGACGGGAAGGGAACATGGGGGAACAGAGGTATAATTCTGTTGAGGGTGATAAATGATTACTATGAAGGAGATTGACTTGTAAATGGTTCTCTTTGGAAATTGAATGAACCTGAGAGACAGACACTATCTTGCGAAAGAATGTGTTCAGGTGTGGTTACCTTCTTGGTCTTACTTTCTGCAAAAGATAATGAGATAACAGGGAGGAGAAGGAAAAACAACTGTTCTCCTACTTGGGTTCACCTGGTCTTTATGTAGATAGGGGAAAAGTCTCTCCCAGCATCTGTTGATCTCTAAAGGCCTTTATTTCAAAATACTCATTGTATTTCAAGTGAATTTCCCTGTGCACCTACACTCTCAAGTGGTTCAGCAACTACAAGTTGGTGTTACAAAATTAAACCAGTGGTACAGCAGAGCCTGATAAGATAGTTTATAATGAAGTTCTATGTGGATACACTATTTCAAGGAATGAAGAAAAGAGAAAATTCATGGATCCTGAAGCAGCCGAGGAAGGCAGAAATTAGGGTGACCCTGACGTGTTAGGTAAGCTATGCATAGGGAAAAAGGAGAGTCCTTCCATATGTAGAGAGAGTTGGGGTGAGAGGGTAGAGGTCTACCTAACTGAGGTCATGGCTCAGTGAGACCAGTGGAAAAAAAGGTGTGGATAGAGGACTTGAAGAAGTAGGGTTATCGGGTGGTATGTAGTTAGTTGCTCTGTGTGTTCTTGACTTCACCACAGAAAAGAATTTCAGGGAGGTCGGGAAGATGGCGACCGAACCAGTCAGACTATGCGAGTCCCTGTGTGAGTGAGTGTATGGAGAATTTTGTGTATGTGCTGCTGAGGGAGAGGGCATGTGAGTGACTAACTGAGTGAGGATTAGGGAGCTGGCGGCCAGGGCTCTCCTGGTGCAGCAGCTGGAGCCACAGCTGCTGGGCTTGGACCCTAGCAACTCCCAAGATGCAGAAGCCAAGTGCGATTTCTTTTTTCTTTTCTTTTCTTTTCTTTTCTTTTCTTTTCTTTTCTTTTCTTTTTAATCAACAAACCCTCCCTGGGAAGAAAATGCTGGGAGAGACAGCCTAAGTTGGGGGTAATGAGCAAGTGGCCAGGCCCCTGGTGCAACAACTGGTTCTGCAGCTTCTCTGCTTCGTCCCTGGGTCTTCCCAGGTCGCAGAAGCTGAGTGCCATTGTTTTTTTTTTAATGGACAAAAGTGGCAGGAGAAAATATCCCCCCAGGCTCTCCCTCACCGGTGTAGCAGGAGAGAGACTGCCGGCTCCTGGCTTTGTTGCACCTCTTTGGTGCCTGGCAGGGCACTGGCGGCAGGGGCTGCAGAGGGAATCCAGAGGCAAAGTCCCACGGAAGAGGACAAGAGAGGCACCCCATCACCATCTTGAAGGTGGGGCAGGGAAAGTGCTCTGACTCACTCACCATGGAGCAACAGACCCAATCTCTGTGACTGGTGGATCAACTACTCAGGGATTGATCATGACCCAGAGGGAATATCCTGAAAGCACAAATTTTGGAGGGACCCAAGGAGTGCTGAGTTCCAGGCACCCCACCCCCTACCCTGATCCACCCACGGGACAAAGTGTGTGGCCAGAAAAGGATGAGGAAGAACTCCAAAGAGATCAGTGGTGAGTTCGGGGCTGACCCAAACCCCCTCCTCCCCAGAAATCCTCTGAATGTCAGATCCACACAGCTGGGCCACAACTGAGAAGCACAAACCCAGGCAGAGCCTAAACATCAGTCACAATAGGAGAACTCCATTCCAGGATAGACCTGGCTGGGGCACCCCCCACAAATACATACCTGGGGAAGAGATAATTCCGTACCTCCCCACCAGAGGAGATCTTCCTGACCATATGAGAGTGGGAGGCGAGGACTGTAGCCCCACCCACTTCCACTACCCTTCCTCCTTCCCTGCTTCAGACACTGAGGAGAGAGTGAAAGAAGTGGCTCTGCAGGAGAGACCTGATTAGAGGAACAGTTACAGAGCCTGCCAAAAGAGGGCAGGTTTTTTTTAACTTTCAATTAAAAAATTTTTTTTTAAATTTTTTGACTGTTTGTTGGTCTATTTAAAAAATATTTTTCCTTTGTGCATGAATGTGTATGTGAGGGTTTGATCTGCTCTCCCCCAAATATTTTTTCTTTTCTTTTTCTTTCTTCTTTTGTCATTTTCTGTTTATGTGTACATGTGTGTTGGGAGCCAACATCTATAGCTACATGGCTGAGGCCTGTAAAGGCCCATCTGGAAGATCGCCTCTGACATAGGATATCAGTTATACCTATAATATTGGCGTGTGATTAGTGACCAGTGTGCATACATGGCAGTAAAACTTATAAGTAAATCTCAATACACCTGATGGAAAGTGCATAGAATTATTTTTCTCTGTCTTTCTAAGTTTTACTTCTTTTGAGATATTTTTTAACTTCTATTTCCTGGTAGACTGGTTAGTCAGTTTTGGAAAGCTGTTTCCCCTAGGGCTAAGATTAGAAACTAAATTATCATGATAGTTTTGTCGCCCTGCCTCTAGCCAGGCAGAACGTTTTCTTTTGTTTCGTTAATTACCGAAACTCTGTCTGCTTCAGCCCACAGCCAACATGGCGGCCATGCATTTCCTTGTTCAAGAGTGTGACAGCTACTATTTGATTTTTAGAGTAGACTTGTTAGGATAAAATATATACATATACACTCATAGTTGCGTAAATCTATGCTTGCTGTTTTGTTTCCTTTTGCTACATTATTCAAATATATTAATTACTATACAATTTATAAAAGAATTAATGATGGGGTATTAGCTTAATAGGATATAGCATAGTATTAAAGTCCAATCACTAGATCATATAAAAATTAAAGTTTAGACATATGAAACATATGAATTATAATAAAGTTTGGTAGTTTAAGAATAAGTTTTAACTGAGTTATAAGGCATTACGTTAAATCATAATAGGTTAATCGTATAACTGACAGTTAAGTCATTTAACTAAACTTATAGATTATAGTATAGTGTTAAGTTGATAATATTAATCATTAAAAATATTGGGAGTCAGTGAACTTGGATTGAACCTAGAGTTAACTTAGAAAAGTTTTTTGTATTAATCAGGGTTTAGAACAAAGAGTATAATATGAATGATTCATTGAACATTATGGAAAACACTTTGAACGTTCTGTATTGAAATTGTGCACCTGTGACCTTAATGTGAGTTTTGTAAAGCACGACAGGCATCATGAAGTTCGAATTGTTTGCTTGGAAATTGCAGATCTCGTGGTGGTCTTGTGATGCATAGTTTGTAAAGCATGGAACTTGTACGCCCCCAGCAAGTGATTATCACACTGCTGGAGGGTATAGAAAATGGTATATAAGTTGGAAGGAGTCCGAATAAAATTTGGCTTCAGTCCTGATCAGACTGTTCCCAGAAGAACTGCCTCCGAGTGGTCTCTTCTCACCGTCCAGATTCTCCGGTGCGGGTCCTAACCCACCCTTGGTCAGTGCTGGTCACCGACACGTGTGAATGATTGAGTATTCATCTTTCAATTGTGTTGTTGTAGGTTTGTTTTTGCTCTCTTGTTCTTCTGGGGGTTTTTATTTTATTATTATTATTATTATTTTTGAGTTGGAGTCTCACTGTTGCCCAGACTGGAGTGCAGTGGCCGCTCCCGGCCACCGCAGCCTCGACCTGCTGGACTCCCGCGATCTTTCTGCCTGTCTTCCAAGTAGCTGGAACTATAGGCATATGCTACCACACCCAGTTGATTTTTTTAATTTATTGTAGAGATGAGGTCTCGCCTGCCCAGGTGGGTCTCAAACCCGTGGGCTCAGGCAATCCACTCACCTCAGCTTCCCAAAGGCACGGGATTACAGGCTGAGCCACCGAGCCCGGCTTATTTTCATTTTTTATAGTTTAAGGTGGGTGTCAGTATATATGTGAGGGTTCGACCTAAATTCCATTTTTCCCCCCTCTGGTCTTTCTGTTTTTCTTCTCTATTCACTTTATGCTAGGCATGTGTGTGTGTTTAATTTTCTTGTTTTTTGTTTGTTTGTTTGTTTTGTTTTGCTTTGTTGTTACTCCAGTTTCTTTTGGGGTGTGTGTGTATGTGTTCAATTGTTTTTGCATTGGTTTCTGCTTTACATCATCATATAGAGTGGTGGTGGGGAGTGGGTCTCAGGGAACACATACTACAATAAGTGAACATTTTAATTTGCAAGTAGTCTCTGATTCCTAGCACCCCATTTCCTACTTTATTCGAATTTCAAAAACTACAAGAGACAGCAAAGATTCCCATCCACCATCCTATTTCAAAATAGAACAAATCCAGAGCCTGGATCAGGGAAGAATAGAGGACTGAGCAGACATCAGAAGGGAAAACCTCTCTCACTGACACTGAATAACAGAACTAAAGAGAAAAACAAGAAATCTGTCACAGATGAGGAAAAACCAAAGGAAGGCCTCAGGCAATTTCAAGTGTACCAAAGACAAAACTGGAAAATCAGACCTTGGTGCCCAAACAATGGAAGTCACCAATGACTGTCCCCAGAATACAACAGCAATTAGGGAATGGATGGAAAGAGTGAATAAGACTCAAAAAAGACAAGATGCAAAACTGAAAGAACTTGTAACAGAGATTTTGCAATAAAAAATTTTATCTAGGAAATAAATAACAAGATGACAAGAATGGAAAGCAGAATTAATCTAACTGAAGAAAGAATCTCAGAACTTGAAGACCAGAATATGGAATTAACCTGATCTGTAAAAAACATAGAAAGAAGACTCAGAAAGAAAGAACAAAGTCTATAAGAGATGTGCGATTATAGCAAGAGGCTGAACCTACACCTGACTGGTATCCCAGAAGAAGAAAGGGAAATGGAGAACAACTTGGAGCAAGTATTACAGGAGATAATCCAAGAAAACTTTCCCCATTTCACCGGAGATGTAACCAACCAAGCACAAGAGATGCAGAACTCCTACAGGACATCAAATGAGAAGACAAGCCCCTAGACACATAGTAATTCACCTACACAAAGTAGGCACAAAAGAAAAAATTCTAAAGGCAGCAAGAGAGAAAGGTCAGACTACCCACTGGGGAAAACCAATCAGAATAGCAGGAGACCTATCAGCAGAAACATTACAAGCAAGAAGGAACTGGAGCCCTATATTCAAAGTTCTCTACGATAAGCAATTTCAATCAAGAATTTCCTATCCAGCCAAGCTCAGCTCATCAGTGATGGAGAATTAAAGTCCTTCCCAGACATCCACTCCCTAAGAGATTATGCAGCTTCCAGGCCAGCCCTACAGGAGACACTTAAAAAGGTATTAAGTACAGAAGAAAGAAAAAAAAAGAATGACCACACACTTCCCAAGAGAACAACAGAGCACAGAATCAACAGAGAATCCAGTGCAACAAGAAACTTGAAAACACACACATACATTAACCCCAAAACCAAAAGAAAATAAGCAAATGAAGAAAAAACTTTATAAGAACCTCATGACAGCAATAAACAACCACATTTCAATAATCAACCTGAACGTGAAAGGACTAAATGCACCACTGAGGACACAGAATGACAAACTGGATAAGAAACCATGACCCAATTATTTGCTGCATCCAGGAGACTCATCTCACTACAAAGGACACACACAGACTCATAGTTAAAGCATGGAAAACAGGTTTCCAGGCAAATGGATCACAAAAGAAGGCAGGAGTTACAAACTTGATATCAGACCAAAAAAACCTTTAAGTTATCAAAAATTAAAATAGATACAAAAGAACACTACATAACGATACAGGTTCAATACATCAACAAGAAGTATCCATCCTAAACATATATGCACCCAACACAGGAGTGCCAGCGTTTACAAAGCAACTACTAAGTAAATGAAAAAAAGATATTGACTCTAACACTATTATAGCAGGGGATTTGAATTCCCCACTAACAGCCCTAGATAGATCATTGAGGCAAAAAATCAACAAGGAGATTCAGAACCTATACTTGACACTCCACCAAGTGAACTTAATAGATACCTACAGATTATTCCACCCAAAACCACAGAATATATACTCTACTCATCACCACATGGAACGTACTCCAAGATCAATCACATCCTTGCCATAAATCAAGCATAAACAAATTCCATAAGGTTGAAATCTTGCCATGCACACTCTCAGACCACAGTGGAATAAAAACAAATATCAACACCAACAACATTTCCCCAAAGCCCACAAAGACATGAACACTAAACAGCATGATGCTAAACAACTACTGGGTAAACACTGAACTCAAAGCAGAAATTAAAAGATTCCTAGAAACAAATGAAAATGAAGAAGCATCTGATCAAAACCTTCGGGATACCATGAAAACAGTTCTAAGAGGGGAATTTATATCTCTATGAGCATACATCAAGAAAACAGAAAGATCAGAAGTTGAGAGCCTAACAAATCACCTAAAGGAGCTGGAAAGAGAAGACCGCCAAAACCCCAGCTTTAAAAGAAGAATCCAAATTACCAAAATAAGAACCCAAATATGGGACATAGAAGACAAAAATATTATAGAAAACATCAACAAAACAAAAAGCTGGTTCTTTGAAAGAATTAACAAGATTGATGGACCCCTAGCCAAAATGACCAAGGAAAAGCCCAAATAAACACAATCAGAAATACAAAAGATCAAATCACAACTGACCCTGAAGAAATACAAAAGATTATCAGAGTTTACTATGTATACCTATATGGAAACAAATATGATAAACTAAATGAAATGGAGGACTTTCTGATATCACACAACTTCCCCACGTTGAAACAAGAAGACACTGAGACAATAAATAGACTAATAACAACCCAGGAAATTGACTCTGTCATATAAAAACTACCTACCAAAAAAAAGCCCTGGACTGGATGGCTTTCCAGCAGAATTCTACAAAACGTACAAGGAGGAACTAATACCAATCCTTTTGAAAGTATTTCAGGCAATTAAGAAAGATAGAATTCTCCCCAAATCATTTTACGAAGCTAAATCACACTGACACCCAAACTGGGTAAAGATCCAACAAAAAAAGGGAACTACAGGCCAATATCCCTTATGAATATAGATGCAAAAATATTCAGCAAGATTCTAGCAAATTGGATCCAAAAATACATCTCAAAAATCATCCACCATGACCAAGTACACTTCATCCCCAGGATGCAGGGCTGGTTCAACAATCGCAAGACCATAGCGTAATTAAGTACATCAACAGATGTAAAAACAAGAACCACATGATTATATCATTAGATGCAGAAAAAGCTTTTGATAAAATTCAGCATCCCTTCTTGATAAAAACCTTCAAACACCTAGGTATAGAAGGAACATACTTCAAAATTGTAAGTGCCATCTGTGATAAACCACAGCTAACATATTGCTAAATGGACAGAAACTGGAAACATTTCCCCTAAAAACTGGAACAAGACAAGGCTGCCCATTCTTACCCCTCTTGTTCAACATTGTGTTGGAAGTTCTAGCTCGGGCAATTAGACAAGAGAAGGAAATCAGGGGTATCAAAATAGGAAAAGCGGAAGTCAAGTTACTCCTCTTTGCTGATGATATGATCCTTTACCTTGAAAATCCAAGAGAATCTGTCAAAAACCTGCTTGCACTGATAAGGAACTTTGGCAAAGTCTCAGGGTACAAAATAAATGTGCAAAAGACAGTTGCATTCCTATATACCAACATCAAGCAGGCAGAGACCCAAATTAAAAGCACAATCCCATTCATAATAGCCACCAAAGTGAAATACCTCAGCATCTTCCTAACCAGAGAAGTGAAAGACCTTTACAATGAGAACTATAAAGCACTGCTCAAAGAAATCCATGAAGGCACAAACAAATGGAAAAATTTTCCGTACTCATGGATAGGAATGTTAAAATGTCCGTCCTACCAAAGGCAATCTACAGATTCAATGCAATACCCATTAAGTTACCAACATCATTCTTCTCAGACCTGGAAATG
>NW_007001079.1:261914-278953 GCF_000164805.1 Carlito syrichta
GACAGCCCACAGAATGGGAAAAAAATATTTGCCAACTGTATATCTGACAAAGGCCTAACATCTAGGATCTACAATGAACTCAAAGGCGCCAAAAGGAAATAAACAAACAGCCCCTTTGAAAAGTGGGCTAAAGACATGAATAGACACTTCTCAAAAGAAGATATATGGGCAGCCAACAGGCACATGAAAAAGTGCTCAGCCTCACTCATCATCAGAGAAATGCAAATCAAAACCACATTGAGAGACCACCTAACCCCTGTAAGAATGGCCATCATTAATAAAACAAACAACAACAGATGCTAGCGAGGATGTGGAGAAAAAGGAATGCTTCTACACTGCTGGTGGGAATGCAAACTAGTGCATCCTCTCTGGAAGACAGTGTGGCGGTACCTGAAGGAAGTAGAAATTGACCTTCCATATGACCCAGCAATCCCCATGTTGGGAATATACCCAGAGGAACTCAAATCATTCTACAAAAAAGATACCTGCACATGTATGTTTGTTGCAGCTCTAGTCACGATAGCAAAAACATGGAACCAACCATGTTGCCCATCGAAGCTGGACTGAATTAAAAAAATATGGTACATATATACAATGAAATATTATGCAGCCACAAAGAAGGACAAATATATGGACTTTGCAGCAACTTGGATGGATTTAGAGTCGCTCATACCCAGTGATCGATCACAGAAACAAAGAACAGAATACTACATGTTCTCCCTCATAAGCGGACCTTGAACAATTATAATACTATAAGAAAGCGATTGGCAGTAGTGGAAAACTGCTGGTGAGGGGGTGGGATTGGCAGTTGAGGGAAACGGCCAGGGGAGGGAGGGGCATACCTCATCAACAAGGGTACCTGCATAATCAACCTTTGTATACCTACCCTGAATTGTACCCCATATCTTTATAATAAATAAAAAAATAGAATTTCAGAGTGGGTCCAAAGTAAAGTTTTAAGGTAAAATTTATTAGAAAGGAGGACATATTCAAGAAAGAATAGGGGTGCCTTAAGGGAAAGGACACATGCTTGCCTTTTTTTTTTTCTTTTTCAGTTGGAGTCACTCCATCACCCAGGCTGGAGTGCAATGCAAGACTCATGGCCACCCAGTGTCGACCTGCTGGGTTTTGATGATCCTTTTACCTCAACCTTCCAAGTAGCTGGAACTAAAGGTGCGTGTTACCATGCCCAGCTAGTTTTTTATTTATTGTAGAGACAAGGTCTCATCAAGTTGCCCAGGCTGGTTTTGAACCCGCGGGCTCAGGCAATCCACTCACCTCGGCCTCCCAAAGTGCTGGGATGACAGACTGAGTCACAGAGCCTGGCCATGCTTGCCTTTAACAAGAAACTTTACATGTTTACAATGATGATTAACCAAACTATTCATAAGCTAACAGTGAAGGGCTGTAGATATCTGGTCACAAGTTTTGATTACTATCTCTTAACCTTTTTGGGTCATAAGGGCCTTCTAAATAATGAAGGTTACTGCCTAACTAGATTTGGACTTTTCTTCGAGCACTAGGCCTTTGCTCTTTGGGTATTTCCTCACTGCTTCTGTGATTTACTGCACTGGTAATTCTATATGCCAACCTGCAAGGTGGTCAGGTCTGCTATGTCTGACTGGTTGGGTGAAGGTCATTTACCGATGAAAAAAGACACTAATAAAAGACACCACCCTATTCCTCATTTCTCTAAATTAGGCCTGCCTACGAAAACTTGTCTTACTACATCTCAACTATGTGCTATGCTAATTATGCCTGCCTCAGTAGATGGGGGAATAGAATCTTAACATGGAAGGATTTCATTTACCAAAGGCTTATTCAACATCTCTAGGTGCCAGGCACTGCAGGGACACCTGGGAATGACATTGACATCAGGAGAAATGCGAGTCATGTTCTATAGAGTTGGGGATAGAGAGACCTCAGCTAGGGAGCTCTAGATAAATAACCAAAAATGAGGCCACAAGGACCTGGGCTGGTGGGGATGTGGTGAGAATGCAGAAGGAAACATGATACCTTGAAAGAAGTGGGAGACACGGCCTAGGCATGAGAGATACAAAATCCAAATGATTCAGAAATAAGCAGGTTCCTAACTTGGCTGAGATTGTGGCACCACAAATAGACATGATTGTCATGTGACCTTGGCAAGGCACTTAGTTGATCCATATGAGGGAGGTGATAGTTTACTGCCTGTATTATAGAATTGTTACATTATGGGAGAATTCATTTTTAAAATAATTTATAATATATATCGGATACAGAATTGGATGTTTTATTTCTTGTGCTGGTGAGTGGACTGCTGTTCTTTTGGTAGTGACTTCAGCTCTTTTTCATTCATTTCAAACATACTTGTTTTCTACCTCTAGATCACACCATTTTTGGAAATATGACCTCAAAATGCCAATACTTGAGGCACAATCCTGCTGCTTATGTGCTGAGACTGTTCTCTGGGCAATGGCTACAGTTACTGTGTGTCAAGCCCTTTCTATTTGCAGCATTATCTCCTTACCTTGTGGATTTCTAATTCCAACAAGGGCTTCTCTAGCCCTGATTGGCTAAGGCAACTTGTTTGTCTAATTCCACTGCTTGCCAGTGAGACGAACAGTTCCATGGTGGATATGGCATGCCAAGGCCTCCCTACAGCATTTCTACCTTTCCTGCTTAGCATCCACACATGGTTAAAGACTGAGCATCCTGTGTATCTTGCATGCTTATTTTGTATAGACAAATTGCTTTTGGGTAACTGAATTTTTAACACCATATTAAAGCGCCTTTGTGGTTGCACTTACAAAAATGGCATCATGGGGAAATGAAATGAACCAGGAAAGAGAGAAGAGAGAGGAGAAAGAACTGAACTAGTTTGAGTAAGAACCAAGGCCTCCTGTTTTGCTTCCCCTATTTTGCCAGCCATGCCTGACTGCTGTCTTCTTCCTGATGCTGATGCAGACCCTACAAAGAGGGAGGTGATGGAGAAGGGGTATAAAAAGATGCCAATGTATCCTCCATGAGGCCATTGGAAAACTGAAGAGATGGAATGGCATCGCACTAACTCCTTCCTGCTGACCCACCTCTTGCTCTCTTCCCATATCATTTCCAATTCAGCTTTACTTTTTGTTCAGTTGCTTAAGGCCTTTGTAGACAATTTGTCTAGCTCATTTGGTATCATAGAGTTTAAGCAGGAATTCCAAGACTGAATGTCCCTTCCACTTTTCTCTCTTCTTTTGGCATTCAGGAAGTCTCAGGTCTCTATGGAGTGTAGAACTCAGAATGGGTTTCTACCTCAAAGAGGCTGAGACTTGCTGTCTAAAGAGAAAAAAAAATCCAGCTGTCTTGTCTTCGAAGAAAAGCCAGAATCATAGAAATATTGCCTATTTGCTTGATAAAATGGACTAGGTAAAAAAATTTTCAGAGCAATTCATAACAGGATCTTCCAATTTCCTGAATTGTCAGTCCTTTTCTTGAATAGTAAATCAGTTAATATCTGAGACATTTGTTACCTCTGAGCTACAATACTTAGCTCCCAAGGATGTTATGAGGGTTCACAATATTTGGTCACATATATTCCTTAGAGAGATGACCTAGAGTAAACTAGCAAAATTAATTTTGTAATGCTGAACAAATATTGGGTGTTACACACTAAATGATAGTACTAACACCAATAATTATTGCATTAGACATGTCTTAAATACACCCACACTCTGCATAACTTTTTATACCCCTCTTAAATAATAATTGTTTAATTCCCATGAGGATTCTAGAGCATTAAAAACTATACAAAGAAAATTTCAGTGGTTTCCTCCTTTATACACTCCAAACATAGTTATTAACACCCTTAGAATTCGTCTTCCGACCTGCTCATAAAATGAAAATATACAACCCAGTGTAGAAAGAGAGAATTAACTTGGACAATAAAACAGCTTAAAAAATGGAGACAACTTTCCAAGGAATAAGAGGAGATGCCATTTACAGCTGTACACAATTATGGTTTGACAAAAAGGAAAGCCTATCATCAAAATTCAAATATTCTAATATATTTGGGTTTTTCTCTGTGTAACTCTTTTTGACAATAAGCCAGATGCTGTAATGGCTCTGTGTGTGTGTGTGTGTGTGTGTGTATGTGTGTGTGTTGAAAATTTATTCATTCAGCCACTTAACCAATGTGGTTTGGCACTTAGTTCTTAACAGGAGTGCTAAGGATAGAATAATGAAAAAAAACAGACAAAAATCCCTACTTTCTCAAACGTGTATGCTTGAGGAAAATATACAAGTAAATGCACAAGTCACCTACTTATTTATATATGAACCCAAAGGCATATGTGAATATATGCATATGTATTATATTGAATTATTTATTTCCTTCTTATCTGCAACACCATCTTAATAGTGCAATAATTACATTTTCTGCTTCTGTAGACCATTTCAACCTCTCCTTAGTGGGGAACTGAATAAGGCTTAATGGTTAACTGAAAACCATAATCAAGGGCTCTCCTACATTGACTCTTGAATTAAACCAAGACAACATTCAAAAGTGAATCAGTGCTTTAGGTTCAAAAAGATGACAAAGTGGAACACAGGTAATTACTGCTCTTCCCTTTCTAAATTCCATTTAATTTATGGGGGAAAAAAGATACCAAATGGTACAACACAAATGAGAGAAGTTAGCAAACAGAGAAGCAGAATTTTTTGTCAATTCTGGAATATGAAAAGCGCATGGAATATTTTAACAGAAAAGAAAAAACAGAGTAGAGGAAGCTATAGGCCAGAATTTGAATTGGAGAAGCGAGCAGGGGAGATCAGGAAGGGAGCTCCATTGACATTCCAAACTTAAGCAGCAATAGAAGGAGAGAGGAAGAATCAGAAATAAAAGAGAACTGTTTCCTCAGGATGGGTCAGGGTATGGCACAATAACAAAAAAGACTAAAATCTCAGTGTCTGAGCACAAAGGGTTATTGCTTATCCACATTGGTGAGCGGGAGCTCTACTTTCTGTGATTCTCAGTCTAGCACACAGGTTCATAGAAAAGCCAGCATTGAAACATTACCAATTGTTCATGGCCGAGAGAAAGAGAAGGCAACCATGTAGTGCTCACTGGTTCACATTTCATTAGTCAAAGAAGGTTAAGTAGCCACATCTAACTTCAAGGATGAACAGTGTATGTATACAAAGCAAAGTAAAATTTGACATATTTTTGAGTACACAGGAGTGTGTAGGACAGATTGTTAGAGTTTACCAAAGCGGAATTCCCTTCTTCTTCCTGGGTGCACAGCTATACTACTTTTTTTTTTTTGAGTTGGAGTATCTCTGTCGCCCAGGCTGGAGTGTAGTGGCATGCTCACGGTCACGCAGCCTTGACCTACTGGGCTCAGGTGGTCCTTCTGCCTCAGCCTTCCAAGTAGCTGGAACTATAGGCACGTGCCACCACGCCTGGCTAATTTTTTGATTTATTGTAGAGATGAGGTCTCGCCAAGTTGCCCAGGCTGATCTTGAACCCGTGGGCTCAGGCAATCCTCTCACCTCAGCCTCCCAAAGTGCTGGGATGACAGGCTGAGTCATTGAGCCCAGCCTATACTACATTTTTTAACCACCATCCACCACCGCCAGTCCCAAGCCCCACTGCTTTTAGGTAGAGCCGTATGACTGGCCCAGGGAATGTGGATGGAACCGAATGTACCATTTCCAGGCTCTTGTGGGGTTATGTTTTTGGTTTTGGTTTTTTTTGAGACAAGTTTGTGCTCTGTTACCCAGAATGGAGTGCAGTGGTACAACCATAGTTCACTGCAGCCTCTAACTCCTGGGCTCAACTACCTCAACTTTTCAAGTAGCTGGGGCTATCACTGTGCACGATTACATCCTCCCACCTTGGCCTTTCAAAGTACAGGGATTACAGGTGTGAGCCACCATGCCCAGCCTCTTCCATTCTTAAACTCTTCCTTCTGTGCAACAGAAGTGAAGGCCTATTAATCTCTAGATGTTGATATTGTTATTGCTATAGGATAGAAAAAGCCAGAAATCCTGAGGTGACCACTTGAAGAAGAGTTTCCCTAGAGAGCTGCCCAGTCAGGAACTGCATTGGATTCTGGTGAGTGAGAAGTAATATTTTTGGGGTTATACCATTGAGATTTCAGGGCTGCTTGTTATAGCAACTAGAGTTAATTAGACTAAATAAATAAGAAGGTTAGGAAACTAAATCCAGTTGACCTTGAGACTCCAAACATTCTACTTTAAGAAATACAGATTTAGTGACATAAAACGCATTCCCTTCTTTATAGGAACAATTACATTATTTGTTTCTTCAGTGAATAATAGTTCATCATACTGTAAATGTTTGTTTCTTTCCTTTTTTTGAACCAACTGTAAGATAAGTACAAAAGATGTAATTGTGGTTTATGGAACAAAATCGAAATGTTATAGCTCTTGACAATTTATTCGTTCACCGGTAGACATTGGTTGTGCAGAATTCTACTATATGTTGGAACTTTTCTGGGTTCTAGGGATATATTAGTGAACAATGTAAAACTAATGATATAACTAACAGAAATAGAGAGGTAAACTAGGAAGAGAGGTTTTGGTTTTGTTTTTTTGCTTTTTTTTTTTTTGAGTTGGTGTCTCACTCTTGTCACCTAGGCTGGAGTGCAGTGACATGCTCATGGCCACCGCAGCCTCTATCTGCTGAACTTAAGCAATCCTTCTGCCTCAGCCTTCCAAGTAGCTGGAACTACAGATGGACACCACCACGTCCAGCTAGTTTTTGTGATTCATTGTAGAGACGAGGTCTCACCATGTTCCCCAGGTTGGTCTCGAACCCTCAGGCTCAGGCAATCCTCTCGCCTTGGCCTTCCAAAGTGCTGGGATTACAGGCTGAGCCACCATGCCCAGCTGGAAGAGAGGTTCTTACTGCACCTCTCTTACTGTTTTCTCCTGTTTCCCATGAAAACAGTCACAATCCAAAGATGATAGAAAAAGAAATAGAAAGATTTGTGTATTAACATCATCAAGGTAAACCAGTAGAAAAATACCAAATAATAACAAATTTATAAACAGGAGGGAGAAGAGGAGGTAGGAGAGAATGTAAGTGGAAAAATTATCCATCTTTAACAGTTAGAAGTAAACCGATACTATCAAAGATCAACAGATAAAGACATTGAAGTGTGAGCATATTATTTAAAGTCACGGACATAGGTCAGCTTGGGCAACACAGTGAGACCTCGACTCTAACAAAAGTCAATTATTAGCCAGGTGTGTTGGCATGCCTGTAGTCCCAGCGACTCAGGAGGCTAAGGCAGGAGAGTCACCTGATCCCAGGAAATTGCTGTGAGCCATGATCAGTGCAGTGAGCCATAATCATGCCACTGCACTCTAGCCTGGGTGACAGAGTGAGACCTCAGAAAAAAAAGTTATGGACATAAATATCAGAAGAACTAAACAAGAAATAATGACAGTAATTGTTCCTAAGGGTCTGCAGAGGTGCTGGAGATGCTTTAATTTTAATTGTACTGTTTAATTTCTCTTAAGCATGTGGATGCATTACTTTGATTACACAAAACAGCAACAACAAAGAAAAGTCCTGGTGCTTACTACTACATATATATATGAATTTTTTTTTTTTTTTTTTTTTGAGTTGGAGTTTCACTCCGTTGCCCAGACTAGAGTGCAGTGGCTGCTCCTGGCCACCGCAGCCTCGACCCACTGGGCTCCGGCGATCCTTCCACCTCAGCCTTCCGAGTAGCCGGAATTACAGGCGCGCGCTACCACGCCTGGCTGATTTTGATTTATTGTAGAGATGAGATCTCGCCAAGTTGCCCAGACTGGTCTTGAACCTGTGAGCTCAGGCAATCCTCTTACCTCAGCCTCCCAAAGTGCTGGGCTTATAGGCATGAGCTACCACACCTGGCGCATTTTGATCATTTTTTAAGCATACAGTTCAGTGGCATTAAGTACATTCATATTGTTGTGCTACTATCACTACCATCCATCTTTAGAACATTTTCATTTTCTCGAACTGAAACTCTGAGCTCATTAAACAATGACGGTCCAGTCCCCTCTCCCCCTAGCCCTTGGCAATCACCCTCCTTCTTTTTGTCTGTAGAAATTTAACTACTCTTGGAACCTCACCTAAGCGGAATTATGCAGTCTTTATCCTTTTGTGACTGGCTTATTTCACTTAATATAATATCCTCAAGGTTCGTCCATTTTGTAGCATGTCAGAATTTCCTTTCTTTCTTAAGTCTGAATGATATCCCGTTGTATGCATATACACATCTTGTTTATCCATGCATTCATTGATGGACACTGGGGTTGCTTACATCTTTTGGCTATTGGGAGTGGTACACTGTGAACATACAAATCTGTTCAAATACCTACTTTCACTGGAAATGGGTGTTTTGAGGTACCAGAAAGCAAGAAACTGCAGAGCAGATGAATTAATGTGGTTTGAAAGAATTCCTAAGAAAGAAAAACTGATGTCCGCAGCTGCCTTTCACACTTTCCCAGCGAGGGCTCTTGTGGGCGACTAAGTTGTGTAAAGAGACCAGGAAGAGTGAGCAATCTGCTCTCATTCTGTAACACATCTAAGACATCTCTCCCAATTCCCTTTATGACCAAAGATATACATTTAAAAACCATCTGGTGGCGATGAGAAGGTGCAACCTGTGGCTATATCCTCAGGCTCATTTCTTGTTCAGAAATATTAACGAGTGTCTTCAGCATTCCAGGCATCACGCTCCAGCCTGAGATCCACCTGTGAACAAATCAGACGAAAACTCCTTTCTTGCAAGGCCCTCATCTTAGCGAGGGAGACAGACAGTAGAACATACACACAGTGATTAAATGAGTTATATGATGTCATAGATCATCATTCCTGTGGTCATTCACTCATTCACGTATTTTATCATCCGACAAATATTTCTTGAGTGCCTGTGATGAGCTGGCCGGGAGAGGGTGTGCATAGAACGTCTTACTTGCTCTTTGGAGCTGAACTGATCAGCATTCTACACGTGAATTAGTTGTATTTTATTTTCTAGAACTGGTATTTACGAGGAGGGACCCCAAAAACCCATGATTATATTAAGGAGGGCAGGTCCCTTGTAGTACACTAGGAATTGGTTCCTCTGAATCAAAGGGTCAATCAAAGTTTTTGTTTGGTTTTTGAGTTGGAGTCTCACTCCATCACCTAGGCTGGAGTGCGGTAGTATGCTCATGGCCACCCCAGTGTCAACCTGCTGGACTCCGTGAACCTTCCACCTCAGTCTTCCAAGTAGCTGGAACTACAGGCATGCGCTACCATGCCTGGCTAATTTTTTTGATTTACTGTAGAGATGAGGTCTTGCCAAGTTGCCCGGGCTGCTCTTGAACCCAAGGGCTCAGGCATTCCTCTCGCCTCAGCCTCCCAAAGTGTTGGGATTACAGGCTTGAGCTCCCATGCCTGGCCTACCAAAGTTTTTTCTGGAAATTTTGAGAAGTTTGTATCACGATTTGCAGAAGAGGCATCCTGAGTTTTGGCAAAAAGGGGACTGGTTTTCTCACCATGACAATGCACCTTCCTATATTGTGCTGAGTGTTCAGCAGCTTTTGACCAAAAAACAGCATGACCCTTCCTCCCTTGTGCTCTACCCTCATTATTTACCTAATCTTACCCCGAGCAACTTTTTTTTGCTTCCCTGGATGAAAGCAAACATTTTGCTAATGAGGAAGAAGGGAAACAAAAAATGTCAGAAGCACTAAAAGACATCAAAATTGACAAGTTCAAAAACTGTTTTGAGCATTGGAAAAAGTGTCAAATGGAGAGTACTTTGAAGGTGACTGCAGTTTAAACATGTAAGAATAAATACACAATGTTTTATACGTAAATTCCATTTTTCTTTGGGTTCCCAGTCAAATAATGAAGAAAACATGAAATAAAAAAGACCAAAAGGTATGTTCAATGACCAGAAGTTCAATGGTAAGATCAATTAGAATCTATGTAAATCCTGTTCATAGAGAATTTACCACCAAAAACTAGTACAAAATATGGCACTGTTTGAGGCATTTGTATATAATTTCAGATCTATTCTTCAGTTATGTTGCAATTAAAAAACAAAAGCAGCAGGCAGGGTGGCTCATGCCTATAACACAAGTACTTTGGGAGGCCAAGGCAGGAGGGTTGCTTGAGTCTAAGAGTTTGAAATCAGCCTAGGGAGTATAGTGAGATCTCGCCTCCACAAAAAATAAAAATAAAAAAATTACCTGGGCATGGTGGTGCACATCTGTAGTCCCAGCTCCAGCATGGGTAACAGAGTAAGACTTTGCCTCAAAAACAAACAAGAACAACAACAAAAAGCAAGCAAGAATTCCCAAAAACCTGACAAAATCACTAGATTCTAAAAGTGCATTTGTGCACATTTAGCATCTCAATGGCAAGAACTCTCTTTTGGGGGGTAGAATTGGCAGTTGGGGGAAACTGCTGGGGGAGGGAGGGGCATACTTCATCAACAAGTACCTGCATGATCAGTGTTTATATACCTAACCCTGAAATGTACCCCACATCTTTATAATAAAAATAAAAATTAAAAAAGAACTCTCTTTTATGCTTTTCATTTCAGAATACTCCTAATATCTGGTCAGAAAGCAGAGCCATAAAATTACAGGTGAGAACTTACCTGTCATAATGGTGAGGAATATTCTTCCGCATACAAGTCTAGTTCGATACCCCTTAAAGAATAATGTGTAGTTCAAAGCTGCAAAACAGAAAGGAACATTTGTAAACTACCAAGGGATTAAAAAGCCAAAGTAAAGGTCAGTCATTGGGTTTGGCGAATAAGCATGTTTCATCCTTCAGCGAGGTGGCCCGCAGTGGGCAGGAGGCTGGCTGGGTCTCCTCTGTGTACCTCTTTGTCATTCTGCTTGGAGCTGGGTCAGAGGCTCCCCACAGGAGCAGAGTCTGTCCCTTGGAGCAAAAAGCGTGACACAGCATGGCTGAGGGAAAATATCCCACAGCCCTCACCGGCACACCCCTCACTTCCCTCTCTGTGGCCTCTCCCACACTTCCATTTTCTCCACAAAGCAGAAGGCTATCTTGTGTGTCACCTGAGCGTTGAGTCTCACATCTCTGGATATTTTGAGAAAGACAAATGCTACGCAGATGGAGCATAAAGAGCCTCAGTTCCTTCCTGAGGGAAATGGATCCAACCTCCTATCCCTTTCCCCTGCATGGCTGAAACTCTGGCTAGATGCGCTGTCCTTAGCTAGGGCCCAGGAGGAGAGAAAAGCAGCAAGGCCTTGAAGGAATCATTAAAAGGCACCTGCCTTTCCAGCCTCGGCCCTGGACCCTGTTGCCGTCGTGATGTCGATGCCCAAAAAGAACCGGATTGCCATCTATGAGCTCCCTTTCAAAGAGGCAGTGATGGTGGCCAAGAAGGACATCCATATGCCTAAGCACCCAGAGCTGGTTGACAAGAATGTGCCCAACCTTCAAGTCATGAAGGCCACGCAGTCTCTCAAGTCTCGAGGCTATGTGAAGGAACAGTTTGACTGGAGATATTTCAACTGGTACCTTAGTAATGAGGGTATCCATCTGCCCCTTGAGATTGTGCCAGCTACCCTGCACCACAGCCGTCCAGAGACTGGCAGACCTCGGCCCAAAGGTCTGGAAGGGGAACGACCTACAAGGCTCACAAGAGGGGAAGCTGACAGAGACACCTACAGACGGACACCTACACCTACAGCTGTGCCCCCTGGTGCTGACAAGAAAGCAGAGGCTGGGGTTGGGTCAGTAACTGAATTCCAGTTTAGAGGTGGATTTGGTCATGGACGTGATCAGCCACCTCAGTAAAACTGGAGGGGATTATTGGGTGTGAAATAAACTTGCAGCCAGAAAAAGAAAAAGAAAAGGCACCTGTGAACAGGCCAAGGGTGGAGGGAAAGAATGGAGGCTTGAGATCCACAAGAAAGCAGCCATCAGAACTAGCCCACCTGACCAGCCAGCACCAGACTTGTGCCCAGCAAGCTGCTGTGTTAGGAAGAGAGCCATATCTGGTGTGTCAGCTGTGTGGGCTTTGCCTCATTTCCTCATGTGTGAAATGGGATTGTTGTGAGGATTGAAAGGTTCATAAGGGGAAACACTGAGCAAGCATCAGCTTCCATCCTGGTTTGAGTCATCACAGACAAGCCAAATCCCCAACTCCCTTGAGAGCTCAACTCTGGAAGTGCTCCTGGACCCTAAATACCTGGGCAGAAAGGAGCTCTGAGGAATGGCCTCCAGAGACAGGTCTACAATGACGTTTTCACCAACTCTTCATGGAAGGAGGAAAGAGAGGGCAATTTGGTGGGTGTCTGTGGGAGGTAGCTGACTGTCATTTATTAGCAAGGAATGTCCTTTTTTTGCAGAATTATTGACTTCAGGGCTGTCGGTGACATGCAGACTGTCACTGCACACTTCCATAGGGCTCCATTCATGTCGACCCCATGGACAGTGGTGCTCCCTGGAGCCATGTTGTGTGCAACCTGGCATGCTCATTTGGTGACAGATGGTGGTTGGTTTTCTCCTCTTTCTCCTCTCAGTGTCCTAATTGGCCATCAGAAGAAGAAAAGACCACGGAGGATGTGTTACAGGCTGAAAAGAGGCCATCTTCATTATATTAGAACAGTCGTTTAGAAAAGACTTTGAAACTTGCATTAAGAAACTTTCTTTTGTAACTAAGTTGGGCTAAATGTGGAAGCCCCTTGAATTTAAAAATGCACATTTTTTTCTTTCCCCACACTGCCCTGGGAATGTGGCTGCTCCCCCTTCTTATCTCGTAAGCCATTGCTGGTGCTGGAGAAAAGACAGCCGGTTACACCAGACCACCTGGTAGATAGGAGACGTGAAAAATGGTCCAAGCCTGGTGTCGGCATTGCCCACCTCCCCTCCATCTGTGAGTATAAGGGTATCGGACTGTTACAGACCAGGATTCTGGAAACAGAATTGTTATAACTGTGTTTTAAAATAATTTTAAACCTATCATTTTCAATGTTGTGACTTTCCCTTCCTTCCACATGTTGCAATTGTCTGCCCCTTCCTCTGGAAAACTGTAAAATAACATGTTGCAAATTCCAGTGTTATTTAAAAATGTCAGCATGACCAGGAGACTTTCATGGTCAGAAAATTCTGAGTTGCACCGAAACTGTACACAGGTTTTGAACTCGGGATAGGTGAAAGGCTATGGATTTTAGGTATAAATACTAAAATGAGTTTGTTACTTTGAGTGGGTGTTTGGTAATCATGATGACCTGTCTCCCTGTAGCCTGGTTGCAGAAATTAAACCCCGTTTTCCCCCAGTTTCTGTCCCTCATCTCTGACCGTGAGAGATAGCAGCCCATTTGTCAAGCCAGACAAAAACAGACACAGCTCAAGGGTTAGCCTTCCATCATCTCAGAGAACAGAGGCCCAGCCTGGGCAAGAAGGGGCAAAAGAGAGAGAGAGAACAAGTTTATACTCTCCGTCTCCAAGTGGACATTGCAAACAACCTTAACAAAACAAAACAAAAACCTCATTGAGAAACCTTTATCCTATCCAGAAAAATGACATCTGCAAGTCCTTCATGGGAGCCAAGAAATGTGACAAATGTGCACACCTGCCTTCTGAAGTGAGTCATTTCAATAGTCTCCTCCTTACCCGCCTGCTATACCTGGTTTTACTTTCTGTTCTTTAAATTCTATTCCATTTCTATTCTTTTTTTTTTTTTTTGCTATCTATCTTTCTCCCCTTTTTATTGATATATAATAATTTACATCTTTATGGTGTGCATGCGAGTGTTTGTCACACGCAAAGAATATATAACGATCAAGTCAGGGAAATCAGGGTGTCGCTCACCTTGAATGTTGATCATTTTTGTGTGTTGGTACCATCTCAAGTCCTCTCCTCTAGTTACTTTGATATATGCATTATATATATATATATATATATATATATATTTTTTTTTTTTTTTTTGAGTTGGAGTCTCACTCTGTCACCCAGACTGGAGGGCAGTGGCTGCTCCCGGCCACCGCAGCCTCGACCTGCTGGGCTCCGGCGATCCTTCTGCCTCAGGCTTCCCAGTAGCCGGAATTACAGGCATGCGCTACCATGCCCGGCTGATTTTTTTAAAATTTATTGTAGAGATGAGGTCTCGCTGCCCAGGCGGGTCTCGAACCCGCGGGCTCAGGCAATCCACTCACCTCAGCCTCCCAAAGGTGCGGGATTACAGGCTGAGCCACTGAGCCCGGCTTCATTTGTGACTTTAATTTGCATTTCCCTGATGATTAATGATGTTGAGCATTTTTACATATGTTTGTTGGACATTTGTATATCTTTTTTTTTGAGAGATGTCAGTTCCTATCATTTGCCCACTTCTTAATGGAGTTATTTGCTTTATTTTATTTTATTTTATTTTATTTTATTTTTGCTGATTTGAGTTCTCTGTAGATTCTGGATATTAATCCTTTGTCAGATGTATAGTTTGCTAATATCTTCTCCCAATTGTAATTGCCTGTTTACTCTGTTGATTATTTCTTTTGCTGTGCAGAAGCTTTTTAGTTTTATTAAGTCCCACTTAATTAAACATCCCCTTCTCCCAACCCACCATTTTTATTCTTAAAAGAAGCAACTGCCGGGCTTGGTGGCTCAGCCTGTAATCCCGTGCTTTGGGAGGCTGAGGTGAGTGGATTGCCTGAGCTCGCGGGTTCAGACCCACCTGGGCAACTTAGCGAGACCTCATCTTTACAATAAATCAAAAAATTAGCCGGGTGTGGCAATGCGTGCCTGTAGTTCCAGCTACTTGGAAGGTTGAAGCGGAAGGATCACTGGAGCCCACCAGGTCGAGGCTGCGGTGGCTGGGAGCGGCCACTGCACTCCAGTCTGGGTGACAGAGTGAGACTCCAACTCAAAAAAAAAAAAAAAAGAAGCAATTAAACAGAGCGTCAGGATAACATGGTAAGGGTTGGAAAGCAGGATTTCTGACAGGCCATGAGCTCACCACTTATCAGTGGTGACCTTCAGAAATTAATTTATTTTATCTGAACCTCCTTGTTTGAGAAAATAAGGGAACCATACTAGATGACCTCTAAAGAGACCACTTTGAGATTCAACATGGACTTTCTCAGCTACATCAGAAAGCCTGGCAGTGATGCCCAGGGCATTTCATGCACCACGGGGCTGTCTCTGAGCGGACCCTCCCCCGTGCGCCTTTGCTCCTACAGAACCAACTTCATAGACTGTAATAATGTGATCAAAATGCCTGAGTCTGGGATGCCCAAGGAAGATAATAACATACATCATACTTATTTTCCTTTATTTCCCACTCATTGGGCAACTATTTAATGAGCACCTCCTAGGTGCCTGGCTCTGGATGGGATCCGGGAAGACAGACCGACAGACAAGACTGATTTCCTCTCCTCAGAGTGTTTACAGCATGGCTAGAGAGTAAGACAGAGCGATTCCACAGCAGTGTGGCATGTGCTTTGATAAAGTTTGGGAAAGGTGAACTCCATGCCAACTGCCTCTGCATAGCACTGTGGGACAAGATGCACAGGACGTCCCTGATAAGAGGACAACAGTCCTCTGATAACAAAGGGTGACGCACATGGCTCTCTGCAGTGACTCTTTGGAAAGGTCAAAGTAGGTTAATGCCTAAGCCTCATGGCAGATGGCAGTTCTACTTCAGTGAAGACCAACAGGCATTCAAGTTGCAACTCTGCCATCCGTGATTGGAGGAAGCCTCGGGCCACCTTGGGCCCCAGTGTTTCCCTGCTGGGAAACAATGATCATTTTCATCTCAGGGAGAACAATTCAAATTCACTTATTCAAGCCACCCTTCTCTTTCTCTCCCTCCTTCCCTCTCTCTGTCTTCCTTTCTTCCCTCTCTCTCCCTCCCTTCTTCTCTCTCTCTTCCCTTCTCTCTCCTTCTGTTCTCTCTCTCCCTCTCTCTATCTCTGCCTTCGATCTCTCTGTCTCCTTCCTCTTAGCCACGCTATCTCTAAGAAGACAGAGGGACAGCTGTGTCCCCTCACCAGACACCCTCTGGGCCTCCACAACCAGGAGGCAGTTCTGCTGACATCTGATGCACATAAAAAGCCTGAGAAAAGCCACTGCTCAACCTCTCCTGGTTGTAGGAGGAATCGCTGCCACGGAACATGAAAAATTAATTAGGAGAATGTGAATGCCTGGGCCTTTCTTCTCAGACCAAACCGAATCAATAAAAGTTTCAGCTCCTGCCAATAAAAGGCAAAACCGGATTATGCCTTACCCATGGACAGCCAGAGAACTGTCAGAACTACAGAATATTTGTCTGGAAGGTGCTTAAAGTTCCCCAAATTGTGCAGAGTTTTAGTGATTTACTCACTAATCCAGAGAGTTAGAGGCAGGGTCTCACTTCACACCTGTCTCTCTGAATGGGTTTTGACCACGCAAGTCAGAATCAAGAATCCCCCCGGCCTCACAAAGTAATGAGGAGGAAGGACAAGGAGTTTCTTGTTATAAAGAAACCTCAACTCCTTTTTCCTAGAGAAGAACAAGTGGGAATGGACAGAGAGAAAGAGCATGTCTGGGTTCACTCACTGCCATGGCCCTGCCTTGACCCCTGGGCGCACTGGTCTTTACATCTTCTGAGTAACAGCAGAAATAAGATCCGAAGCCTGAGCCGTGATGGTCGGGGAGAGCCTCAAGGAACCCTGGCCCGTCTGCCACTGGCCTGCCCTGAACCAATATCCCCCATGCACTCTGGATGGCAAGGTGTGTCCAGGACCTGCCTGGGTCAATTGGCTCTTGGATGAGGTACCGTTGACAAAGCTCACCTGAGCCAGGGGAGTTGTCTAGGTGTAGAATCTGGTCACCTTATTTAGTTGATCAATGAAAGCATTTTTTAAAATATCCTGCTATGGAATGTATGGTGCTTTTTATTAGTTTTCTTCCTCTTTTCCAGAGCTGTGGGTATGGAGGAAGCTGTTTCCTTCCACCAAGTATCCTGGTGTTGAAAGATCAATCACAGCTGGGCTCAGTGGCTCAGCCTGTAATCCCGCGCCTTGGGAGGCCGAGGTGAGTGGATTGCTTG
>NW_007001079.1:278983-295968 GCF_000164805.1 Carlito syrichta
GGAAGGATCGCTGGAGCCCAGCAGGTTGAGGCTGCGGTGGCTGGGAGCGGCCACTGCACTCCAGTCTGGGTGACAGTGAGACTCCAGCTCAAAAAAAAAGAAAAAAGAAAAAAGAAAGAACGATCGATCACATGTTGGAAGTTTTAGCCAGAGCCATCAGGCAGGTAAAGAAATAAAATGTATCAAAATAATAAAAGATGAAGGTAAATTATCTCTTTTCACAGATAATATGATTCTGTACCTAGAAAAGCAAACAAACAAACAAACCCCAAAAGAAAGAAAGAAAGATCTACCACAAAGTTAGAGAAAATAGCACCCAACCCCGTTCCCCTTCTCAGTGCGTGTGAAGTCATTGGGTGACGTGGAGTATCAGTCACTCTCGGGTTCATGAGGGAAATGAGAATACTGGTGTATAAAAACCCATCAGAGGCCACCCTGTGTAGATGCTCCCTCCGCAGCAGGGTGACAAGAAGCTGTTTCTGTCCTCTGTGGCTTTATCAAAGCTCGTGAGTGCAGCCCTGTCAGCAGATGACCGTGAGAGAGGACAGGGGTCAGGTGTTTCACCTACGTGAGAGGCAGGATGCCCGGTACCAACAGCCACCCACATCTCCATTCAAGGGAGTCGGGCACAAGGTCGTCAAGCCAGTGTGACTGACTTGGCTGCACCAATAGTCAGAGAAGGACATCAAAGGATCACAGACACTTCTCACAGTCTGGAATATTCTACTCCCAAATCTCTGCTGGCAAAGGCCTTAGCACCCATCATAGTGACCTTTGAGTTCATTCAATTGAATTTTTTTTTTTAGTTGGAGTCTCACTCTGTCGCCTAGGCTAGAATGCAGGGTCACACTCACGACCACCCCAGCATCGACCTGCTGGATTCCTGCGATCCTTCCGCTTCAGCCTTCCAAATAGCCAGAACTACAGGTGCGGGCTACCACGCCCGGCTAATTTTTTGATTTATGGAAGAGACGAGGTCTCGCCAAGTGACCCGGGCTGGTCTCGAACCCGCGGGCTCAAGCTATCCACTCGCCTCGGCCTCCCAAAGTACTGGGATGACAGGCTGAGCCACCGATCCCGGCCAAATTGAACTTTATGTTAATGAAATTTCCAAAGGTGAGGACTAGGCATGGAGAAAGCCTCGCTTGAATGAAGTGTGAGCAATGCTTACATAATGCTATGAGTTGGTGCCTGTACTTGCGTGACCACACACATAAGTACTGCAGTGAAGCACACCTCCCTCTTCCCTGGACCTCGACACATGCCCTTGTCAGAGCATCCTGGGAAAACTGGTGCAGCTCCATTTGCTGGCTCCAGTGACATCTCCCTCCCCCAGTTCTGCCACCCACTGAGGGCTCTAGCAGAGGTCAGTGACCCCAGAATATCTGTGTGTCTGTTCTGGTGAGCTTGTTTCTCTTACAAAAGAGGAGTATGGCCTAAAGACTCTACAATGTCAAATACTCACCTTGCACTAAAAAAGCCATCAGGATTAATTCCATCAAGCCTCTGCAGCCCTGTTCCCCTCGGCCACCATGAGAGGTTTCGACTTCCCATTCCGCATCTCCCTGACTTTTATTGCTACATTCTTCACACCTCTCTAAAGTCCACCGGGCCTTAGGAAATTGTAGTCTGTTGTCAAAAGATTCCCCCCACATGTTCAACCTCTTCTCTGAATTGTCCCTTTGTCTCCCTGTGCTGGCTGGGGACCCTGATTACTTTGCACCCTTTCAAATGTAGACTGAATTAATCACCTCAGAAGGGACTTCTTAGACCATATTATAAAAGGGTCCTGCCACCCCCCACCTCAAGTCTCTCTATCCCATACCCTGTTTTATTTTCTTCACAGTACGTACTACTATTTGAAATCATCTTGTGTGTGTTGTGTGCGTGCACGTGTGCACTTGTTTGCTGTTTGTTTCAGTCCCTAGAATGAAAGCAAGGGCACTATCTTACTCATCACGTCATCCTAGTGCCCAGAACAGAGTTTGGCCCTAGTAGGTGTTCAACATACATTTGCTGAATTGGACAAAGGAAGGAGCTATCCACAAAGTGCACTGCGGTGCAATGAAAGCTAACGGGAGGAATTATGGAAGGGCATAAGAATGGCAGAAGAGTGGCTCAGCCTGTCATCCCACGCCTTTGGGAGGCTGAGGTGAGTGGATTGCCTGAGCCTGCGGGTTCGAGACCCGCCTGGGCAGCGAGACCTCATCTCTACAATAAATCAAAAAAACTAGCCGGGCGTGGTGGCGCGCGCCTATAGTTCCAGCTCCTTGGGAGGCTGAGGCAGAAGGATCGCCGGAGCCCAGCGGGTCGAGGCTGCGGTGCCCGGGAGCGGCCACTGCCCTCCAGTCTGGGCGACCGAGTGAGACTCCAACTCAAAAAAAAAAAAAAAAAAAAAAAAAGAATGGCAGAAGAACGGGGTGAAGAGAATCAGGGAAGGTTGAGGGAAGGACTGCTGAAAGTGGCCCCAGAAAAGACAGATGCCTGGAGGCTTCTCCATAAGATGGCACTTTGAACCTGCATGTTCACTTTTGCGCCTTCCTAAAATGACAGTAAAGGAATTGTTTTTGAAGAAAAACAAAATTCCAAGAAAAAGAGGATGGGAGAAGAGAGGCAGCTGGAAAACTGTTAGAAGAGTGGTAACTAGTTAGAAGATGTGAAAGAGCTGAATTCTAAACCAGTACTGGAGAAAGCCAAGAATCAACCCAATTTGCACCAAAAGAAATCCTTAGACTCAGGAATTGGTGGTGCTGGTTACCTCTGGAAGACAGATGTGTGTGTGTGTGTGTGTGTGTGTGTGTGTTAAATTGTTTATGAGTTAGATCCTGGGATCATCTCCCATCTCCCTCCATAGAAATGAGTGGATTCATCCTCCCCAGCCTAGCAAGAGACCAAAGCATCCCTGAACTGGAGATGCAGATCCAGCTGGGAGTGGCAGCACCGTACCCAAAGCAAGGGGATTCAGTGAGCATTTAATTATTGATGCTGAAATCCTCATCCCTCTTCCCAAACTCAGCTCCCAGATTGCTGGTAATATGTCCCATCTCTCTAAGCAGGGCATTGGAAGAATCTTGTCTGGGGAATCTGACTAGTCCCATAAGAAAGACTTAATGCCACTATAGTGTTTTTCCAATGCAACAGTACAGCTTCATTCCCTACAGCAATTCCCACAATTCCACAACTCCACTAACAAACTTAAAGTTTCCAACAGTCTTCTTAGTATTCCACTCTTAAAAATGAAGCGATTGCCAGGCTCGGTGGCTCAGCCTGTAATCCCACGCCTTTGGGAGGCTGAGGTGAGTGGATTGCTTGAGCCCGCGGGTTCGAGACCTGCCTGGGCAGGCGAGACCTCATCTCTACAATAAATCAAAAAAATTGCTGGACGTGGTAGCATGCGCCTGTAGTTCAGCTACTTGGAAGGCTGAGGCGGAAGGATTGCCAGAGCCCTGCAGGTCGAGGCTGCGGTGGCCGGGAACGGCCACTGCACTCCAGTCTGGGTGACGGTTCAAAAAAAAAAAGAAAAAATGAGGTAACAACCAAGAAAACCAGACGTTTGAGAAGAGCCCCTAAAACAGGTATTAGAAACCAAAATAAAATAACAAATAGAAAAAGGAAACTTGAAAGAAACAAAGGCTGGAAGCTAAACAGTCACAAGGATAGAAATAATAGACACTGGGAACACTTATAAGGGGGGAGGAGGGGGAGGCTGTAGCAGGAAAAATAGACGGTGACACCGAGGCTATTATAGGAAGTGGCAACTTTATTACACTGGCGGGCTCGAGGGCTAATGCATCCAAATCGAGCCCCCCAGAATGGAAGAAGTGGGGTCTTATACCCTTGTTTAGGTAAGGGAGGGGGTCTTGTTGACTGACTACATATTTCCCTTGGAATCTTACAAGGTTGTACTCAGCAAAATCAGATTTTTCAAAGAACAAATGGTTTTCTGGAACTGCAGGGTTGTAAACCGTCAACTCCAAAAGAGGGGTTGTGGATAAGTCTGTGAATTAGTTACTCTTTTGTATTTCCATGAGAGCCATCAGTCTCTGGCCATTTGGTCTTTTCTTTTCTTTTCTTTTCTTTTTTGAGTTGGAGTCTCACTCTGTCATCCAGACTGGAGTGCAGTGGCCGCTCTCGGCCACTGCAGCCTCGACCTGCTGGGCTCCGGCGATCCTTCCGCCTCAGCCTTCCAAGTAGCTGGAACTACAGGCGTGCACTACCACGCCCGGTTGATTTTTTGATTTATTGTAGGGATGAGGTCTCGCTGCCTAGGCGGGTCTCGAACCCGCGGCCTGGTTAGTACTTTGATGAGAGACCATTTGGTCTTTTCCAACAAAACCTGCCTGGCACCTGGCGGGTCTTTAAAGCTTGCAGCTTGCCTTTCAAAAGGAAATACCTTTAACTGCTACCAACCCACCTTTCTGCCACATCAAGGCTAGGGTTCAGAAACTACCGATGGGCCCAACGTTCCCTGTCTGGGGAATGGGCCACTGAGACCCAATCCCCACCACTACACAATATGTCCATGTAATAAACATGCGTGCATACCCCTTGAATCTAAAATTTAAAAATATTTTAAGTCAAAATCTAAAAAAAGAAAGAAAGAAAGAAAGAAACAATGGCCACTCAAGGAGAAGAAAACTGCAAAAAACTTTAACTTCATCAGAGAAAGATATTGCTTCTATAAAACAAAAACATAATGTTTTCGAAAAGGAAGAGTCAGAGAGAAAAACTATTAAAAAATTTTAAAAATATGATAAATTTAGCAGAAGCAATGAAATATAAAGCTAAGGCATTCTCTTAAAAAGTGAAGCAGAAAGAAAAAGGATGAATTATAGGAGAAATGATAAGAAAACTGGAGTATCAATTTAGGAGGTCTAATACCCAGATAGCAGTTTATAGAAAGAAGAAATAAAAGGAAATGAATCATCAATAAGATAACATAATTTCCTGTAACCAAAAGGCATGAGTTTCTTTTTGTAAGAGTGTGAGAAGTGCCCAGGTTTTTGACATACTAGGGACAAATAATGAAGCAGAAATCAAAGTAGCACAAGAAACTGAAGATAATGTCAAGATGTCTTAAAAATGTTAAAGGAATATTATTTCCAACATCAAACACTATATCCAGTCAAATTAAGAGTCGGGGCGTATTAGTCAGTCTCCTCCAAAGAGACAGAACCAGTAGAATATATGTGTGGAGAAAGATATGAGAGAGACTTAATTGGGGAAATTGGCTTCTGTGATTATGGAAACTGAGAAGCCCCAAGAAGGGCCATCAGCAAGCCAGAGAACCAGAGAAGCTGACAGCGAGGCCCAGTCCAAGTCCAAAAGGCCCAAGTACCTGTAGAGTCCAAGAGTCCAAAGGCCTAGAGTTCTGAAGTTCAAGGGCAAGAGAGGAAGGGCATTCCAGCTCTAGAAGACAGAGAGCAGATTGGCCTTTCTTCTGCTTTTTTATTCTACACAGGTCCCAGGCCATCGGATAGGGCCTGTGAACATTGAGGTCAGGTCTTCTTCACTCAGTCCACCAACGAGTGGCCAATCTTCCTTGGGAATACTTCTATAGACAGACCCCAAAATAACACTGTACCACTTACCAAGGTGTTCCTAAATCCAGTCAAGTTTACACCTAAAATTAATTATCACATAGGATAAAATATGTGTTTTCAGTGTTACAAAGTGCAAAGTGCTATAAATTTTCTTGTCATGCCAGGTGCAGTGGTTCACACTTGTAATGCCAGAGTTTTGGGAGGCTGAGGTGGGATGATTGCTTGAAGCCAGGAGTTTCATGCCAGCCTGGGCAGCAGAGTGAGATTCTGTCTCTATAGACAGACAAACAAACAAACAATTTACCTGTCATAAACCATGGGAACATCAATTATCTGAGGAAGTCATAAAATATTTAAATCTTAAAAAGAAAAGAAAAAGACATGGGTCTCAGAAAACAGACCCATTCAACAGGTTGATAAAGAAGAAAGACCCAAAATAACCACTAGCATAAAAGACAGCTAGTCAAGCCTGGAGCACGTCAGAAAGAAGAAGAAATTGATAGGCTACCTGCTGCATCTGAGTGCGCTGAGGAAAAAAAAAAGATGTTTACATAGTTCAGGATTGACCTAATGATTAGGATTGGATTAGTGATAGAAACTAAGCAAACAAGACAATGATTTACTCCAGGGAGAGCAAAATATTTTTTATGAAAGTTAAAATGATGACAGTTTACTCCGTGGCCTAGCTTTGAATAACATTTAAATGGCCAATTTAAAGGAAACTCTACATATTGATCTCACCAAAATTATAATATAAATAAATATTTTTGGAGTTGGGATGGGGAAATCAAATAGGTGGGTGTTTGTGATGGGGGAAAGGGGTAAAAGAGAGACAAAGCTTCATACTTCATAATGGAGTGAAAATTGATGTTGTATAAAACTGGAAAATCAGGAGGTAGCAATCGAAGCATGTTATTTAGAGATCTGAAGGTAAATATCAAAATAATTATCTAAAAGAGTTGAATGGGGTGCCCTTTGGGAAAGGGGCTAAAAAGGAGGAGAAGAACCAGAGGCCTTCAGTACTTTAAAGCCTTTTAAAACATTTACTTTAAACTATGTATGTGAATAAATTTGATAAGCAAAACAAAATGAATAAAAGCAAAGGAAATGATAGGGCAGGACATTCTCTTTGGAGAGGACAGCACAGTATGGTCTCAGCACTACATATGCTCTGCTCTAATAAGACAAAGGATGCAAATAGAAGGCAGAGAGATGAGTTTGGGAGTTCTATGTCTACTTAGGTTGTGTAATGAGAATGTTGCTCCTGACCTAATGTTGAGAAAAAGCTAGATCATCCTCAAAATCATAGCTTGCTTTTAACCCAACAGAGAGCTGAGATTTTAAGGGAATGAAAGGAACTAAATTCCAATGAGTGACAATCCCTTCCAGGGACTAATGGGACATATAAAAACTTTCACCATGGGAAGAGCACGGGAAGAAAAGAGGAGGTGATAGGACTGCATAGACAGAAATCAGCTAAAAATTGACCAAATTCCTCAAAGTCACATTTGGCTAGCCTATCAGTTTAGAAATGGGAGTCAGATACATAGAAAGTTTGCACCCATCCCAAGGCTTTCTCCATGAACCTTCACACAGCACTTGCAAGAAAGATTGGGTAGCAGGGCAGGGGACCAGAGAAAGCTCCTCTCATTGACATGGGTGTACAGGAAGTGAATACTGTCTCTGGTGACAGGTATGAAACACCAGCTGCTTCCTCAGACCTCCGTGTCATATAAAACAAAACCCTTATGCCAGCAGCAGTAACCCTTTCTCCTCCGAGACTTCTGAAGAAAAGGAACAAGAAACCCTGTCTGCCTCTAGGTGAGGGGTAGAACACCCTCCACTCTGCCCCTGGAACCAGCAAATGTCTACAGTGTCTGGAGAAGGACTTGAAGCATCAGTTTTCTTTTCCTGGAGGCAGGAAAACTTCAGTGAGTCAGGATTCTGCACCAATACAGAGCAGGCATCTACTATTTTAGGAAAGGAGAAGAAAATGCTCTCCTTCCCAAGACCTACTACAGATACATGGCAAAATTTGGCTGTAATGAGGGCAAAGGAAGGAATTCCAAAAAGGCCTCATGCTTAAGGCACACAGGCCCTGCCTAAAATTGATGCTGGACCAAGTGAAGTAAGAATCTCTATACCCTCCACAATGAACCCAGAACTGAGTAATAAACAACAACAGCCTACCACTAGAGAATGGGAGAGTGTGAAGAACGAAACCCTGTCTGATTAGGTGTGCAGGGATGACTGAGAGATGAAAGTGGAGTGACAATCCTGAGAAATACGTCTGGCAGCCCACCCCTGGAGACTGGGAAGCCCGTGATACAGTGAGGATAACAAACAACAACACTTAAATCCTGCTCAGTTCTAAACTGAGCACACCTCCGCCGGCAACACATGCACACACGCAGGCACATGCACATACATACACATTCTAATATCCTGACAGAAGAAGTGTTTCTATTTTCAGGTGTACAAACTATTCATCTAAGTCTCTAGTGCTCTATAAATGATGACCTTTATTCAACAACAGATTATAAGACATACAAAAAAGCAAGGGAAAAGTAACCCACTATCAAGAGACAAAGTAGTCAATAGAATCAGACTCAGTGATGACACAGATGATGTAATTATTAGACAGGCACTTTAGCTGTGATTAACTCATTAAAGTATCTAGTAGAAAAGATGAGCCAATGCATAACCTGGTAAGAAATTTAAGCAAAGAAGCGGAAATTATCTTAAGAAGTCAAATAGAAATATTAGAAATAGAAAACACAGTCTCAGATATGGAGCATTTCTTTGATGGGCTCATTAGAAAATTGGACACAGCTGAAGAAAAAATTAATATAAACTTACATATAGATAAAATAGATTTTTCTAAATGGAACACAGAAAAACAGGAGTGGAAAAAAATAACAGAGCATCCATTAACAGCTGGACAATATCAAATGGTCTAACATGCATAAAATTGGAATCCAAGACAAAGAATAAGAGGGAAAGGAGGAGAGAGAAAGAGGGGGAAAAAATATTTGAAGACATAACAGATGATAATTTTCCAATATTAATGAAAAATGACAAACTATGGATTCAAGAAGACCAGAGAACCCAGTCAGTTTAAATAAAATGCACACACACACACACACACACACACACATACACGCACATACACGCACACTAGACACAGTAAAGAGTAAAGTCAAACTATGGAAGAATAAAGTGAAAATCTTGTGAGCAGCTAGACAAAGATGAGTTTGATGAAGTAACAGGAATCAGATCACAAGGAGTTTTTATCCCAAGCAAGCAAGTTTGATTTTTTTTTTCCTGATAGCAAAAAGAAGGCATTAACAGATTTTTAAACAAGGAAGTAATCTGATCAGACTTGTATTTTAGAAAGACTAGCAGCAATGTGGAGAGTGTCTTAGAGGGGACAAATCATAAAAATGGATAAGTGTATTGTGGTATATTCCCACAGTGAAATAAAAACAGCAGAGAAAATAAATGAACTAGCTGGGCACAGTGGGTCATATCTATAATCCCGTCACTTTGGAAGGCTGAGGCAGAAGGATTGCCTGAGCCCAGGAGTTCGAGACAGGTCTGAGCAACATAGTGAGACTTCGTCTTTACAAAATACATTTTAGAAAATTAGCTAGGCATGGTGGCATGCACCTGTAGTTCTAGCTACTCAGGAGGCTGAGGCAGAAGGATCAACTAAGCCCAGGAGGTTGATGCTGCGGAAAGCCATGATCATGCCACTGCACTCCAGTCTAGGTGTCAGAGTGAAACTTCAACTCAAAAAATAAAATAAGGTAAAACAGGCCAGGCTCGGTGGCTCAGCCTGTAATCCCAGCACTTTGGGAGGCCGAGGTGAGTAGATTGCCTGAACCCGCGGGTTCAAGACCCGCCTGGCAACTTGACAAGACCTCATCTCTACAATAAATCAAAAATTAGCCGGGCATGGTAGCGCGCGCCTGTAGTTCCAGCTACTTGGAAGGCTGAGGCGGAAGGACTGCCGGAGCCCAGCAGGTCGAGGCTGCGGTGGCCGGGAGCAGCCACTGCACTCCAATCTGGGTGACAGAGTGAGACTCCCACTAAAAAATAAATAAATAAATAAACAAATAAATAAATGAATAAAATAAGGTGAAATAAAATAAATAAAGTAGAGCTAAACATGTTAGCAGAGATTAATTTCATAAGCATAAGGTTATATAAAAACATTACCTTTCAGAAAAGAACATACAACAGGATACAATTTATATAAGTTTAAAAAACAATAATGTTAAGAAATGAGAGAGTTAAAAATAAAATCTTTGGGATTAGGAAAATTAAACACAAAAGTAAAATAGCACAGGGAAATATGGAGAAGGGAATACATGAAGTATACAAAGATTTTGAAGATATTAGTAGTATTTTATTTCTTAATGAACACATTTTACCATTTTAAATAACCCTTTGTATTTGAAATATAGCATATTGCATTTTGAAAATAAAACCTAGCAAAATTAAAGATTTTATTTTTAAAAACAGTTCATAAAAAAAAAAATTGACAAATAACTTGAGTAGACATCTCTCCAAAGAAAATATACAAATGGTGAGTAAGCACATAAAAACATGCTCAACATCATTAGTCAGTAGGGAAATGCAAATTGAATTGGAAATCTTAATAAGATATCATTTCAAGCTGGGTGTGGTGGTGCATGCCTGCAGTTCCAGCTACTCGAGAGACTGTAGGGGAGGATTGCTTGAGTCCAGGAGTTCAAATCCAGCCTGGGCAACATAGCGAGATCCTGTCTGTTAAAAAAAAAAAGATATAATTTCATTTCACATTCACTAGGATGGCTAGAATCAAAAGACAGACAATAGCAAGTGTTGACAAGAATGTAGAGAATTTGGAACCCTCATACTTTCATGGTAGGAATGTAAAATAGAGCAGCCACTTTGAAAAACTAGTTGGAAATTCCTCAAAATATCAAGCTAGATCTAGAAATTCCACTCTTAGGAGTTTACCTAAGATAAATGAAAATAACTAACCGGGCTCGGTGGCTCAGCCTGTAATCCCGAACCTCGGGAAGCTGAGGTGAGTGGATTGCCTGAGCCCGCGGGTTCGAGACCGGCCTGGGTAACTTGGCGAGACATCATCTCTATAATAAATAAAAAAACTAGCCGGGCATGGTACCGCGTGCCTGTAGTTCCAGTTACTTGGAAGGCTGAGGCGGAAGGATCACCGGAGCCCAGCAGGTCGAGGCTGCAGTGGCCGGGAGCGGCCACTGCACTCCAGTCTGGGCGACAGAGTGAGACTCCAACTCAAAATAAATAAATAAATAAATAAGTAAATAAATAAATAAAATAAAATACAAAAATTTTTAAAAAAGAAAATAACTGTTTAAAAAAAGACTTAGAAATGAATCTTTGTAGCAGCATATTCTTAGTAGCCAAAATGTGGCAACAGCCCAAACATCCATCAATGTATAAATGGATAAATAAAATGTGGAATAACTATGCAATGAAGTATTATTCAACACAAAAGGCAAAAGATCTATGTGCTCTGAAAAGAAACCAGAGTATAACCATAAAGGATGAAGACCTGATACATATTACAGCATGGATGAAGCTTGATGACATTGTGCTAAGTGAAAGAAACCAGTAAAAGGACCATGTATTGTATGATTGCATTTATATGAAATACACAGAATGACCAAGTACATAGAGACAAGGAATCAACTAATATTTTCCAGGAGTTGGGAAAAGGGAAGAATGGGTCATGACTGCTAAAGGATATGGAGTTTCTTTTGGAGGTGATGAAAATATTCTGGAGCTAGATAGCGGTGATGGTTGCACCACTTTGTAAATATGCTGAAAATCACTGAATTGAACACTTTTAAAAGATGGATTTTGTGGCATATAAATTAAAAGAACGTGGACAACTTGTTCTTCCTAGACTTTGAGGATGCTATTATACTGCTAGAAAGGCAAAGGTTGACGAAAGAGGAGAGAGGAGCACCTCGACGGGGGAAGTAAGAGAGACGGCCCCTGAGGAAATTGGGGAGATGGAGCCTGGAGCACCGTTGGGGAAACTGGCCATAGCAAGAAGGCTTTTCAGCCAATGGCATGAGAAAGGGAGGATGAGAACTGCAGGTCTACAGCCCAGCAAGTATGTAGAAGATCTAGAAGTTAAGAGGCTGCCAAGACATTGTGGAGGGCAAATTAGATAGGGGCTTCGAGAGGAATGGAGACATCAAGGGGGACCACCAGATGCCTTAGGAGGTTTGACACTGGTTGCTGGGGAAATACTGGGTAGGAACCAGAACCACTCTGGTGACCATGATGGGGTCCATTTTGGATATGCTGAATTCAAGGCATTGACATGACATTCAAGTGGTGATGACTGGCAAACAGTGAGGATCATAGGATTCCAGAAAGTGGTCAGCTGTGGAGATATACGAGCTGTAAAGAGAAATATCCAAACATCACAGCTGAAGTTGTGAGAGTGAACCATCTCACTTAAAAAGCCAGTAGAGAAAGAAGAGAAGGCCAACGTTTGAAGGATGTCCACTTCTAGATACGGGCGAACACAGAGGCACCCACAGAGACAGAAAAGGGGTGGCCCAGAACATGCAGAGTAATAGAAAGAAAAAAAAGCATCATAAGAGCCATGGAATGGGAGGGCTTCAAAAAGGGGCATCCTGGTATCAAATGTTGCCACAGAGAAGATAATAATTACTGAAAGGCAATTGGAAATGATGAGGTCTTCGGCAATTCTAAAAGAACAGTTTCCAGAGAAGAGCAGGGATGGGATCCAGAGCCCTCTCTGGTGAAAGTCTAAGAAAGCTGAGTGCTGGGACTATGCATTACAACAACTCACTGCTCTTGACTCTCCTGAGAACAGAGCCATAAGAACTCATGCGGTCAGATAATGTTCAACCCAGTTTCATGACATTCATCTACAGAGTAGTTGCACTCTGTGGTATTGCAGTCGGAAAGTCAGAATCAGATGGGAAGTCTGTCACAGATCCTGAAAAATGGTACGCAGAATGCCATCACTACAAGGGGCTATACCGCCCAGTCCCGCCCTCTGGATTTTTAGATGAGGAAAATCTCAACTTTCCACATGAAGTTAAATTAATTTGCAGCCTTTGGGTGGCAGAGACAGTTTTAGAACTAAAAATCTCTGACTTCTCTGCTGTCATTGTGTCTCCCAAGAATGAATCACTCACCTCTGTGAAATAACCTTTGACGCCCTCTAAGGAGCGAGAGGAATAAGCAGGCTAGGCACGGTGGCTCCCGCCTGTAATCCCAACCCTTTGGGAGGCCAGGGCGAGAGGGTTGCTTGAACCCAGGAGTTCGAGTCCAGCCTACGCAGCATGGCTAGACCTCGTTTCTACAAAAAGTTAGCTACATGTGGTGGCACATGGCTCTAGTCCCATTTACTCAGGGAGGCTGAGGAGGAAGGATCACCTGAGCCCAGGAGGTTGAGGCTGAAGTAAGCTGTGATCATGCCACTGCACTCCAGCCCAGGGAACAGAGTGAGACCCTCAACTAAAAAAAAATGACAAGAGGAAGCAGTAGAGACAGACACACAGTGCCTGGATAAATCTGCTTCTCAGCCTGGCCTCATGGAAATTTGCTCAGCCTGTTTTGTGGAGGTCTTCCAGCTATGAGAGCGATACACTGATTTGGTGAATCCAATATAACACTCCCTCTCTTTCTCTGTCACAGTGATTTTTGCAGCAGTGTGGCAACTGGGATGTCAACGCATGACAGCATTTATCCAACAACACAGCTCATCTTAAGTTAGCTCTACACACCCGGGGAGTAAGTCCTGCCGTTCCCGCCTGCTTATGTCCCTGAAGGTGAGAGTTTTGCCTCAGTTACCAGTGGAAGGCCTCTTTTTATCCTTCCTTTTTAGTTGTGTAATGTTTCTGCACCTGGGCTTTCTTGCTTTTATTTTGTACGATAGCCATACTGAGAGCTTTATACTTTATATATCATACAATTCACCCATTTAAAGTGTACAGTTCTGTGATTTTTAGTATATTCGCAAAGTTGTACAGCCATCACTACAGTCCATATTTGAACATTTCCATCACCTCAAAAAGAAAACCCACAGCCTTTAGTCATCAATCCCCTACCTCTCTTAGTCCACCCCACAGCCAGCTCCAAGCAACTGCTAATCTACTCTCTGTCTCCACAGAGTCCCTTATTCTGGACCTTTATTTGAATGCAACCACACAATATCCAGACATTTGAAAATGGCTTTTTTTTTTTTTTTTACTTAGTATTGTGTTTTTGAGATTCATTCGTGTTGGATCACGTATCAGTACTTTGCTATTTTTATAGACTAATAATACTTCACATGTGACATGGACACTGCATCTTATTTATCCATCAGTCCATTGATGAACATTTGGGCTGTTTATACTTTTTGGCTATTATGAATAATGCTGCAATGAACATCCATCGGTGCACGGGATTTTTGTGTGGGATGCTTTGCAGTTCTGTCACTCTGCAGACTAAGTCCTGGGCCTGGTCCTCAGCTTTCTCTGTTCTTTTCTTGGAAGAGATAAGTGTTTCTTCATGCAGTTAGCCTCTCTTTCTCTTCTAGATCATCAATCAAGCTTAACAATAGCTCCCCAATTTCATTACTCTTACAATTACTATTTCCTTTGTATTCCTAAAATACCTTATACCTCTACCAGCTAGAACATCTCTTTCCTCTGACCCACCTCTCAGTAACTCAGAAGAGCAAGGCGTGCACACTGATGTGCACACTGGTGGAAGGCGTGCACACTGGTGGTGCACACTGTAACAACTGGATCACCACTTTACGCTAGAAGTGTCTGTGCTCCAGGGATCCTCGCTGCCAACCAGAAAGAGAGAGACTCAGCTCCAAAACCCCTTTAGCCACGTGTTTTCTCTTTCTTGGAGCCCTTCCAACACCACTGCTGTAGATTGGATTCTCCAGGAAGCAGACTCTGAGATGGCGTTAGCAGGCAGGACGCTATTAAGGAGTACCCTTGGGTCAACAGCTGTGTCAGGGTGGGGACAACCACAGGACTGGGCGGAAGGAAAAGCTGAGACATGATGTGGAACTAGTGACAAACTCAGATGGCCCACAGGGAGCTCTGCAACTAAGTGAGCCCGTGTTGTCTGTCCCATGCTGGTCTACACCGGCCGGGACCTTTATATCCCTGCTTTGATCACCCACTGAATGTGGGGCCACACAGGACGAGTGCCACCCTGGCCAAGCAGCTCTCTGGAGCCAAGGCTGTCTGCTTACACACTCCCAGCAAGTGGGACCGCAAATCCTTCAGGGGGTGATCCAGGGTTTCATCTTCAGATCCATCACAAGGCTTTTTTGGAAGGAGTAGCTAGAACACTTTTAGAAGCAGAAACCCTCTACTTGTTTAATCCCTTCTCCACGGGAAAGGATAATACCCCATCCCAGGGCTTCTTAGACAGGTTCAAGTGCTGCTCTCTCCTGCTGGTTGAAAGGCATGGGGGGGGGTGTGCTTTTGCGTGCTGGGCCATCCCCCTCTGATCCCAGCATCCTGCTCTCCTTCAAAACATGGGTTGTTCAGGTCTTAGTACAGAAACCAGCACAAAACTGCTAAGGCACGTGATGATTGGAGGCTGGCCACAAGGAGAGGAAGAAAATAAAAGCCCAGCCCTCGACTCATGAGAACCTGCAAGTCTTTCTCATCAGCCGTATGGAGAAGGAGTGATCAACAGAATTGGAGATGGTGACGATGCAGCTACATTGACAGTATATAACCTCTTGTCACTTTCTCTTTTCACTAAGAAAAATCACACACACACACACATAACATGTTTTTGGCTTCGTATCTCAAAGCACATGACAAGCTTACAATTCATGTACCAGTCACCTGCAAGGACCATCTTGTAGCTCAGAGAAATGCAGTCTGCTCTGAAACAGCAGCTGTTCAGTGCAGAGCAACGCCTCGGAGGAACTCGGGCAGGACCTGAAGACAGATGACACGGTGAAGCACCAGGTGGAATTCTAAGTAGCTGGAATATAGGGAGCAGACTGCAGAAATCAAGTCGCATGAAAGGGCTTCCTAGTCTCACGTCTTTACCAAAGTGCCCTGGACTCTTACCTGACCCGCAATGCCTGAAACTTGCAATAGATGCCTATTGGATGTAGAAAACATGACAAGAAAATGATTAAGGAAATACACATCATAGCCATCCTTGCAGTAGTCTACATAGAGTCATCTGCATCTAGATGGCTGGGTGACTGGGACTTAGACAACAGGTACTCTGGAAAACAAACACAGATTCCCTTGTTGGAGTTAGACTTGCAATGTAAAGGTTGTGGCAGAATTTGACCAGGGCAGGAGGAATGCTTGAACCCAGGAGTTCGAGACCAGCCTATACAACATAGCCGACCTCGTTTCTACAAGGAATTAGCTGGGTGTAGTGGAGCATACCTGTAGTCTCATGTACTTGGGGAGGCTGAGGAGGAAGGATCACCTGACCCCAGGAGGTTGAGGCTGAGGTGAGCTGTGATCATGCCACTGCACTCCAGCCTGGGCGACAGACACCCCCAACTTGGTGTGTTTGCAGTTGTTTGGAGAATTTGCCTTTACTGGATTTCACTAGTTCATGACGGCGGTTTCCATAATTTTTTTTTTTTTTAGTTGGAGTCTCACTCTGTCCCCCAGACTGGAGTGCAGTGGCACGCTCACAAACACCCCAGCATCAACCTGCTGGGCTCGGGCGATCCTTCCACCTCAACCTTCCAAGTAGCTGGAACTACAGGCGCGCACTACCACGCCTCGCCAATTTTTAATTTATTTGTAGAGAAGAGGTCTCACCAAGTTGCCAGGGCTGGTATTGAACCCTCAGGCTCAAGCAATCCACTCGCCTCGGCCTCTCAAAGTGCTAGGATTATAGGCTGAGCCACCAAGTCCAGCCTAGATCTTCCACTTCAATCTCATAGGCTTGGAGCCTTAAGAAACACATATAGAGACGCGGCCCTGGCGCCCGCCGCGAGCGCTCACCATGGCGATGCATTTCATCTTCTCAGATAAAGTGGTGCTTCTGTTTGATTTCTGGAGTGTCCACAGTCCTGCAGGGATGGCCCTTTCAGTGTTGGTGGTCCTGCTTCTGGCTGTGTTGTATGAAGGCATCAAGGTTGGCAAAGCCAAGCTCCTCCACCAGACACTGGCAAGCCTGCCCACCTCCAGCAGCCAGCAGGCCATCACAGAGATGGAAGTGGATTCTGCTGGTTCAGATTCACCTCCCATCAGCAGAAACCACAGGTGGTATTTGTGTCGCTTTGGCCAGTCTCTAATCCGTGTCACCCAGGTGGTCATTGGCTACTTCGTCATGCTGGCTGTAATGTCCTACAACACCTGGATTTTTCTTGGTGTGGTCCTGGGCTCTGCTGGGGGTTACTACCTAGCATACCCACTTCTCCGC